>NW_010179512.1:74515-84933 GCF_000695765.1 Mesitornis unicolor
AGCTCTGACTTAGTGAGCATTAAGTGGCAGAAGCTATTAGGGTTTTGGGTTTTGTTTTGGTTTTTGTTGTTGTTGGTTTGGGTTTTTTACATTTTACAGGTTATACTGATACTGCATTTCTCTAAGGCCAATCTAATGCATTATCTTGCCTCTATATTGTAAGTTGAAGGCAGAAGAAGGAATGCAGTCTGAAGTATATACCTCTTCATTTAAAAAAAAAAAATACTTGTCTTTCTGCCTGACCTAGGATAATGGGGGATTTGGAACTTTTAAGAAATTCATTGCTCTGTTCTTAGCAGTCCCAAGTATTTAAAATGTGCAGTTTCCAGGAAGACACTGCTTTGCACATATAAGCATTAGTTGAATTGTTCAAAACAGTTGTGCAATACTGATCTGAAAGAATACCTATGAGATGTGCTTTTAATTTAAGATACTTTTTTTTCTGTGCACCTTTCTACAGTACCTGATTTTCTACTAACATGTCTTGGTACAGCTATCACATTTCTTAGAAATGCTTCCCCTTACCCTATTTTTAGGACAGCTTATGCTGCCCATTTATCTCAGGACCTTTTTTACATTAAGAATAAACCTAGATTTAAAAAAAAACCAAACAAACTAGTAGGTAAAGTTCAGGTAGTTCAATATAGTGTCACCAATTATATCTGTGCATTTGACAGTGTCAGGAAAAGATAATTAAGGATATGGTGTCAATATTTCAACAATGGCAACTATGTGTTGTGAATATTTATTCTGTTCTAGCCAGTTTCTGAAACAGTTGGTCATAAATAAACATGAGCAAGTTGGTGCTATGAAATTGGAAGTCAATTAATGAAATTTGTCATGCATAGTAGCAGTTGAGACTTGAGTCAGTCTGCATCAATCTTTCTACTACTCACCATTTTCTGATGTTATGAATTAGGATAAACACATATGATAATAATTATCAAGCACAACAGTTCTTTCCTTAAGCTAGAACTTGTGAAAACTGAACTGTAAAATGTTTATTTGGAGGAAGCCAGGTGATTTATTCAATAGCAGCACCAAAATGAAGAAACTTGGATGCTTTTCCAACTCTGGACTGAAATATCCCCTATACTGACGAAGTCACAACTTGGAAGACTGAAGTGGAAATGTTTTATTGGGGAAAGGGTCACACTCTTTGGTTTCTATCTGACAGATTTGTTTGCTTGTGTGTTTTTGTTGGTGGGGAGGGTGGGGTTTGATGGGTTGTTTGGAGGGAAGGGGGTGTTGGGGTTGGTTTTTAGTTTTGGAGTTTTAGTTGTGAGGGTTTTTGTTTGGTTTGGTTGGTTTTTGTTGTTTTTTTTGAGGGGAGGTTTGTTGTAGTTTTTTTTCCCTTGAGTGCTACAGTATCTCTCCAGTTTCATTGTTTCTGTCACCCAAAGAGGTCATGTAACTCAAAAATTGAAATCTAAAATTAACCTGAGTAAGCCTGAAATTCAGCTTTTGATTGCTGAGAGCTCTATAGGTGTAAAAGACAGCTAAATTCCACAGATACCATCTACAATAACAACTACTAATGAAAAGGTGTGGGTCTGTAAAGATGAGTTTACTGTGAAACAGTCTTCCGGTTGGTTCAGTGCTATTGAACTTAAGATCTACAAGGAGCTTTTTTTTCAAGATTGCTGGCAAGTTTTGTCAATGCTCTGGTGCCCTGACCTTTTGAGGAGGATGTGGAGGAATGACCCGTTCCAGTAAAATTAGGAGGGGTTGGCTCAAGTGTCCTAACTTCATTTTCAGATGGTTGAAAGCTGCTTGTCTTCTGAATTCTGAGACCCAAGTTATAAATGGCTTCTTGAACTTTGTATATTGCATCTGTGAAAATGATCTGATGACTGTAGTGTGACCCTTCTCTGATCACTCCTGCAACTAAAACCATTGAAATGTTGCCTTACAGCAACGTTTGTATTTATGTATTAGTCATTCTGCTGTATTTTCTGGTTTTTTCTCAGTTTCTCAAGCAAGACCACCTCCAAACCAGAAAAAAGGTGAGTCAATTTTAGTTACACAGTCCTTTTCATTTTTGTGCGAGTTGTGCACGCTCTGTTTTTTGCTGGAGCCACAAGCAAACAAGCAGTGGAATGCAGCTGGCATTCCATTTTGCTAAATATGGATCCTACCCCTATTTAAGGACCCATGATACAGGAATGTGCTTCTTTTGGTGAAAGAAAACCTTCCGTTTAGAAATTATTTGCTACAATTTTCCATGAATATTGTTTCCATTATTTTGATTGTTAAGCAAGAGGTTTGTTTTTTCTGTACAGTTCCCTCAATTAAAAAGAGCGGGGGGAAACCATCAACCAAAACCACAACAAGAAAAGAAAAGCAGGCAAATGTAACTTCTTTATCTTTACAGGATCTCGAACTCCCATAATCATTATTCCAGCAGCCACGACCTCTTTAATAACGATGCTTAATGCAAAGGACCTTCTGCAAGATCTGAAGTAAGCTGATTAGAACATACTGTATAAAAAACTGTTTTCAGATATATAGGTGTACTAGCAGCAAATTAGTAATTAAGTAAGAGGGACTGTCTACTGGTTAGTGACAAGCTAGTTTTACAGACCTGAATATAAAAGAAATGAATGCCTCTTGAATAGTAGGGATAAAGCAAAAACTTATTTTTCAGAGTATTTGCACAGTTGTGACTTGTGGGCCAAACGGTCAGATTGAGAAGCAAGACCTGCAGTACCTTTTCTGGTGTCTGTAGTGGTTTTCTTTTATGTAACATAAATGCATACATGTGCAACTGATCAACAAACCCTTACCAATGGGAGTAGAGAAGATGAGCAAAGGCAACATACTCATGGAGCTCAGAAAGGACTTTGGGAAATGACCACAGTTACAAGGGAGAAGGGGATTGGAGGATGGGTTTTGTTTTAGATAAACAGCTGTATCAGCTGAGCAGGTCAGCTGGGTGTGTAAGTAATTTTTTTTTTAATGTTTGCATACAACAGAAATAAGAATAAGACATTGTCATTCAGTGCTGATGCAAATTCATTCAGGGAAATATTAATGAGTTGCTAAGATGTTTGTTGCATCACACATCTGATTCTAAGATTTAATTCATTATGGCTGAATGCAATCAACACTGCAATCAACACTTTTCTTCATGGTAACATAAAATTCACTGTTATGGTAAAACAAACAAACAAAAACCAAACAAAAAAACCCCGAAACATCTTTCTGCTTGTCCAACGCACCAAGCTATTTAGAGCTGCCTATCTGTTAATGCCAGTTAATTTTTCTGGAACAGGCAGTGATTTTCACAGAGAAATACACTGTTATAGATGGTATGTTCAAAAAACGAAGAGCTCTTCTTTCTTCCACCTTCAGCACTTTGCTTGTCCTTTATGAAACTGTACACAGCTTTTCTTCAAAACAGGCTGTCCTTGTGGTGCTACAGCTGTCACTGGAGTTGCCCTAAATTTTTTTTAAACTGTGCTGTGAGATACCAGGTACCTTCTGATCTCCAGCTATTTCTAGTTCATAGATAACTGCCACATATCATCAAAGATGCAGTAAGTGTACTGGACTCTTGGTGCCTCTTCCCAAATATTTAATCAGAGAAAAGGCTGGCTTTTAACATTATAGTTTAATGTGCAAGCAATTACTGGACTGATATAATTATGTTGACAGAGAATGCTGCTTGTTTATGTGAGGTTTTATGTTTAGGAAAAAATTCAAGCCCTGGATTTTACATCGATGTAATTTGTCACTTTCTGGTGCAGGAATAGCTATAATGGAATAAATTACCTATATGTCATGTCTAAGTGTACCTTTGCTAGGAGGCTTGCACTGTTTTCAGCTCCACTGGGGTAGCACTACCGTCAGCTTCTCAAGATCTACCCCAAGAGGAGGCTGGTCATTAGAGTGCAAAGAACATGTTCCAGAATTAAAAATGAAATTACGTTTAGGGGGTCAAAGGAGGACGCTGATGTAGTTAACAAATATGAAAGAGAAAGTGAAGCAGCAAGGTCTGTCAATGAATCAGAAGTGTAATAGCAGAATTCAGAAAAGCAAAATATTAATTTAGCCACGACAGTTCTGGCACTCTTAGAGAAAATATGCCACCTGGCCTGTATTTTCTTGCATTTGAAGTTATTGAAGTAGTTTGTTTAGGAATGGCTGCAGGGTTTGTTTTTACTGTTTGGGTATGCAGAGCGTAGAACTGGCCTTGGTGTAGAGTTTGATTGATAGATACGTGATAGTTTTCCAAGGAAAGAAGACTCATCTGATTTCTGCCTCTAAGTCAATGCCTTCTTTAACTCATTCCCTGCTTTCAGCTAAGTTTGCTGGAAGAATAGAAATCTGGGAGACACATGTCATTGCCAGAACTTAGAGAATAAGGAAATATTGTCCAGATAGAAAAGACACTCAAATTAATACCCCTTACCCCTGGAGCTGAAAGAGTAAGTGCTATTCCAGGGGACACTGCTAAGAAATGTGGGAGAACCCTTGGAGAATGAGACCCCTAAACTGTTAAGGTGCAGAAACTGTGATACACGTGTGACACAGGCTCTGCACAGGGCAGCTTTCTTCCATGCCGCATACCTGAGGCAGCACATCTGTGAAGTGTGTGATAATAAAGAATGAGTGTGTGGGCTTCATAAATAAAACCAGCTTTTGCGATTCCCTTCATTCAAGTGTTTCTTAAAACAAAATAAGGAACAAAGTTAGCTGAAATCGTAGTTAGAGATCGAACCACTGCTTAAAATCAAAACTTTGTCATAGCTGGGAATCCTTGTCTTCTGGGATAGTTGTTGTCTAGGATGCTGGACTTACATTGTAAGTAACTGGACTGCAAAACATTGTCACTTTGAATATGAGAAAAAGTAATTGCAGCATTATTGGCAGATATTTTAGGTTGGTTGTTGTAAAATAAACAGGACAGTGTTCATCCACTACCATGATAGACATCAAATACGTCCAGGGCTGGAAGAAACTTATTAATGACACCAACATTTTTAGTAACCCTTTTCATAGCTCTGTAGTATGTTGGGATTTTTTCCTTGACAAATTTGGCAGATATTCGTATGATGCTTAGCATGTTTAATTCATCACTGTTATCTCTTTTGAGGCAGAGAGTATGGAAAGCAGGAAAGCTATCCTAAGTAGAATGAAATAATATAATGATAAACCAAAAGCGTGTTACTGGTTTAAAGTATTTTTTTTTTGTTTAAGATATCTGATTTGTCTGTTGGATATATTTGTCGCAAATTGGGTTTTGTAGGGGGATTTTTCTATATCTAATTGTAATATATACAATTCACATGGTGTATAATATGCAAATATCCTTGATAAGCTTTTTTAGAAAGGTTATTTTTCTAATGAGCCAAGTTCAAGATAGAAATGAAGATTTTTCTAAATTATTAAAAAGATATGATTTCATTTAAAATCAGAATGCAGTACTTCATGTTGTAAAGCTTCTTAAAAATATTTCATATAATGTACTTCATTCTTACTATCTGAATGCAGCACTGGATATCATAATTACTGTGTAAAATCTGGCTTTCCAGACTAAGTATTTGAGAATATCTGCAGTTAGGCTTTTCAGAGGCAATGCTTTTGCTTTACATGGAACAAGAGCGAGGCAGGAATTCCATCAGGCAGATGTAAATGATTAGATTACTATTATCTATTTTGATTATGATGATGCTGTTACTCATAACATGTTCCACCATATGTGGCCAGGGAACTCACTGAGATTTATCCAGCTTTGACATTGAGTAAAGGTTCTGAAAGATTCAGGGATGATGTATTACCAAAAAAAGCTTTGTTCCCTTGCAAAAATAGGTGTATGAAGCTTTTGATACTGCAATCTAACAAAAACTTTGAGGGGGTTGTAAAAACAAATCTCCAGTTCTAAACACATTCAGACGTATGTTATGATAATCCTGGTTACTGTTCACCCAGCACTGGAGTTACCTTATTCTGTGTGCATGTTTCAGTATGCCTGAGCTGGGGTCAAAGTGCTGACCTGACCCCACAGTGCAAGTGTTTTAAAGTTAAGGCTGCCGTTTGATGTGAATTCAGAGCTTAGGCATGGGCAGCGCTGGCGGTTCAGTTACCAATTACCTCCCATAATTTGATCGTGTTCAATCACTTACTTGTTACCTTAGGAAAGGGACCTGCTCTCTTTGTAGAGTAAGAGAGTGCACCAGGTTTTTGGGGGAATAATGATTTTGGCAATTAACAGTGAGAGAATTGAGTGTTACTAATTTCCTAGTAGGGGTATGAAAATGGATTCTAAGTAGCTACAGGATTTTTTATATACTTTTTTTTTTTTACTAGAGAATAGTAATCTGGAGAAGTGGCAAAAAAATATAAGATCCTGCACAGTCAGGTTTCAGAACACATTTGTAGTGTATTGGATGGTTAAAAAGGTGTCAAGTACAAATGCATAGTTAAGCCACCAGCTATAGTATTATGACAAATAATTCCCGAGAGAAGATGGGGATTTTTGCTGTTTCCTTTAATACTCATTTTTCTTCAGCTTGTCCTTTATGTCCAGGTAGTGAGGGAGTAGGTCCTGATTATAGTTATAATCATACAGTAATTTCTATTGATTCTCAATTCTTGAGCACATGGCTTCTATTATACTTACTGAATCAATGGTTCCTGGAAATGCAAGCATATATTTCATAAACTTTCTGTAAACTATCATTTATTGCCGTGCTCTGTGTGTACATACATGCAGCCATTTCCTTCTGTGCTTTCTTTATGGCAATCATCTTCTTTACTGTTGCTTGTGAATTTGCTCATTGGTATTTTGTCTTCAGACAGTTCAGATAACAAGGTACTTGATACCTGGAGAAATGTATTCAAAAACATTTAGATTTTTACTGTAAATAAGATTGAAGCTATTGTAGTCCAAAAGATACATAACTAAAAGACAACTGAATGGTGGCTTAATGGCTGTAACACAGTTTTCTAGCCAACTGAAATGGAGAGAAACTGTCAGTAAACTAGTGTTGAAATGAATTCTTAAACACAGAAGCCTTTAAAGCCAAAAGTAGAATTGAGAATGCCTGTTTCAGCTAAATCTGAGGCATCTCAGTTATACTGGTGAAATTGTTAAATTTTTGTAGAAAAGCAATATTGCTTCTTACTGTGCACGTTTGTCTAATTTGGCAGGGGTGGTAAGGTTTCCTGTTACCATTTAAAATGCGTTTACTTTGTCACATTTACAAATTAAATCAAAACTGTGACCTTTTAGATTATTTTATTACCACTGTAATGTTCGTGTGGCTGCTTGGTTTTCATTTGCATGTTCTGCAAGAGTTTGCTCTCATTCAGAGCATGGGACATGTAATACAGAATGAAATTCTCAAGCTTTCCACCATTTTAGGTGATCCTGGCTTTTCACATAGACCTTGCCACTTGGGTAAAGGTTGGTTGAGGTTGGTTGGTTTGTTTTTATTTTGTAATTTTAAATTTATTTTTAAAAACCCCACCCAACATTTTATTTCTATCTTTCCAGCCTAGATTCCTTAGTTCTGATGGGTGAGGAGGGACTCACGAGTGATTAAAAGATCAAGACCACCAAGCAAAGCCTCATTTTAAGTTATAAAATACAGGGGGTTTTTATCATTTAGTACTGGCAAAGCAAAGCCTGCACAAGTTCGCAGGACAGGCCGTTAGGTATGTTCATGGTAAAAGTTGTCCCTCATTTAAAGTTTTGAAATTACTAACCTGAGTAGAAATAGTTAATTCTGATGTCACATTTGGTAGCTTTTTCCAAAGTAGAACTGTTGAACACTTCTCTGTGTATCACAGAATTGTATGTGTCAGTTGGTTATGGTAGGTAAAATAAATGTAAATATTACCTTTTTTCTAATTACTTCAATTACCAGTGAAATGACTGTCTTAACAGGCTTTTCTGTAATAGTCTAGGTGGCCTAAGTGTACTTTTCCCCAGTGTATGCTGTAGAGCTTTTTGTCTGTTTTCTTTAGATTTGTGGTGTTTTGCATGTGCTAGAAAGATGAGCATAATTTAATTTATAGCTTATCATTTAACATCTGTAATGTTTTTTCTGAATTTGCAATACTAGTGAGCTTTAATTCATAGTCATTTGCAGGTTTGGGTTTTTTACTTTTATTTTTTCCAGTGCAGTTGTATGCATTTGGACATACACTTCAGAAATCAGTTGTGACTTTGGTTTTGAAACACTGCTAGATCATGAAGAGTGTAAGGGGGCTTCCTCTGTTTATGTTAGGAAAGCAAAAATAGTTTTGCTTCAAGGTTTTTTGGCCACTTTCATATGCTGCACTAAAACATGTTCGTTTGGGGTTTTTTCCCTAAAAAGCCATTTTCTCATTGGATATGTTAGCAAAAACTAGTAGTTTCAAGTTGATGGAATAATGAACTTTTCATCATATTTCTTTTTCTGTTCCTTTATTCTATTTTTCCAGCAATAAAAAGTGCAGTCTGCCTGTTTTAAAGCACATTCAAATTGGTTTTTAGTATTCAAATAGAAATAGGTTGAAGAGAACAAATAGAAATGGTGCAAACAATTTAACTGAAAAATGTAGTAAACTTTTTAAAAGCACCATCTGTACTATAATGAAGAGAAATCTTACCAATTATGTAGAGCACTGTGGTTTTAAAATGTAGCATCCATCAGCATCCTGATAACTTTTGCAGTTAAGTGAAACATAGTGTTTCTTTTTATCAGAATTTTTGGAAATGAAAAGACAGCAGCAAACAGTATTAGCAGTGCAGCTGGGTGGTTCTGAATAAAATATTAGGAGAGTGTAGGTTTGAGCTCTGCTCTTCCACTGGCCAGGTGGGTGATGCTGGTCACACCAGCTTACCTTTCTGTGACATAGTTTTAGTTCTATACATTATTTTGTTATCTTTCCTTTTGACAAATCCACTGAGATTAATCAGTAAAAAGGCTTATGCTATTCTCACATTTATTATATCAATTTGAGAACTGTTCTGTGTATTTTATTATCACCATAAAGAAGAGACTCTTGAAGTGGAATTGCACTTTTTTTTAAGATGGGGAACTGAAAAAATCTGTAATTCACTTGGGGGTTGGTTGCATCTTAAGCATTTATTTTTGTCATATAGAGATGATATAAGACAGGAGGATCACATCCTTATTTTCCAAATGCTTAATCTATCAGAGAAGCTATTCTGAAAAAAAATCCAGAATAGTTGTGTCATACATCATAGTAACAAGATGAATCATTAGTAATGTAAAACCACCATCATCCAAAAAAAACCCAACCTCATTCAAAAACCTTTTTGACTCAAAGTCCCAGCTTTCTTGAGAAAACATAAATCCAGTGGCTCCAAGAGCAAGAGCTCTAAAATGTTTCCCCATCTACCAGTATAGGTTGGGGACTGACCTGTTGGGGAGCAGCACAGCAGAAAAGGACCTGGGGGTGTTGGTGGCCAGCAGGATGACCATGAGCCAGCACTGTGCCCTTGCGGCCAAGAAGGCCAATGGCATCCTGGGGTGTATCAGGAGGGGGGTGGTTGTAGGTCAGAGAGGTTCTCCTTCCCCTCTACTCTGCCCTGGTGAGACCGCATCTGGAATATTGTGTTCAATTCTGGGTCCCTCAGTTCAAGAAGGACAGGGAGTTGCTTGAAAGAGTCCAGTGCAGAGCCACAAAGATGATTAAGGGAGTGGAGCATCTCCCTTCTGAGGAGCGGCTGAGGGAGCTGGGTCTCTTCAGCTTGGAGAAGAGGAGACTGAGGGGTGACCTCATTAATGTTTATAAATTTGTAAAGGGCGAGTGTCAGGAGGAAGGAGCCAGGCTCTTCTCAGTGATGTCCAATGACAGGACAAGGGGCAGTGGGTGCAAGCTGGAGCATAGGAGGTTCAATCTGAACATGAAGAAAAACTTTACTGTGAGGGTGCCAGAGCACTGGACCAGGCTGCCCAGAGAGGCTGTGGAGTCTCCTTCTCTGGAGACATTCAAAACCCGCCTGGACACGTTCCTGTGTGACCTGGTCTGGGTGATCCTGCTTTGACAAGGGGATTGGACTGGATGAGCTTTCCAGGCCCCTTCCAACTCCTAATGTTCTGTGATTCTGTGAAAATCTGCTCCAGGAAGGAGGGGTTTCTTAGCGTCCAAGCTTCCCTGTGGTCACTGCAATTGAGTTACAGCCATTCAGCAGGTTGTGGTCTGGCTTCTCGTCTGCAAATGTATTGGGTAAGGTCGGCAAGGAATGCCATGAGTCTATAAGAACAGGTCTGGCTGTAGTTTCGAGTGGCAGAGGACCTTTTAGGATTAATTTTTATCATAAGGGCTTATTAAATATTCTTACGGTTTTTGCTGTTCTGAATGAGTAGTGATGGGGGCTTGGCATAGTGAAAATGAGGTGGCTTCAGTGACTGTTGCCAATAATGCAACGTTCTGATGAAGTTGTTACTTTTCCTGCT
>NW_010179512.1:84964-95133 GCF_000695765.1 Mesitornis unicolor
CCTGCTGATTGCATCAAATAAATTGATTTTGTCTACTGAATGTTTCTTTATTCCCCAAGGTTTGTACCATCAGATGAAAAGAAGAAACAAGGCTGTCAACGAGAAAATGAAACTCTAATACAGAGAAGGAAGGACCAGATACAGCCTGGGGGAAATACAGTCAGTGTTACTGTACCTTATCGAGTAGTAGACCAACCTCTGAAACTTATGCCACAAGACTGGTAAAATATTTTTTTTTTCCCCCTTTACAAAATTTCTTAATTGGCAGGATGCAGAATTTTGAGGGGACAAATGAAATTCTACTAAATGGTGTGATAAGTTAAGATATGGATAAAAGAATGGATTTGATTGTTAACTGTATAGGAGTCTTTTCTTCAGGTGAAAATAATATTACACTAAACTTCTTAAAAGAAGTATGAGCAGCACAACTAGTTTTATTAGGTTTGCTTGAAATCTTCCAAAAATTTTAATAGGAGTGCTCATATGAGTTTTCCAGTTCATGGTAATGTAGTGTGCTAGTCAGTGAAACGTGATCTGAGAGAAAAATCCTCCTTTCTGTCCGCTTTCTGAATGAAATCTGTTAGAAAGATACATTTGCAGGCCGTCAGCATCTGACTTGATAACTTTTTTTAGTAGTTTAAGCAAGAAGGCGAACACAGCATCCAGTAAAGACTGACCTGTGCTTTCAGTAGTGGATCAGATTCATTGAATTGGGTTCAATGGTGGAAGCTTAGTTCTGAAGGAAGAGCCCCAGCTGGGGAAAGGGAGTCAAAGGGAGCTTTCATTTTTAAGAAAAGCCGGAAACAGATTCTTTTATCTGTAGCCCATTCTTCGATGCTCTGAAAACATTTCTCTTTGAGCAGAAAAGTTCCGGAGAAACCTCTTTTTGTTATTTAATGTAAAAATTAAGCAACATTTTAACTTCTTCCTCACAAGTGTGAATAGTTTAAAGTTATGTGATGGCATTTTTGGTGGTTTTATAATTTCCAAAGTAGGGTTTAATGGAGCAGAAAACATTAAAGAGGTCCTGTTCCTAAATGAATTGTTCTGTGTATTGCGAACTTGAACTAATCAGGAATCCATGGTTTTGAAATTCTAAATATCAAATAGTAAAACATTTAATGCTCAAATCTGAAAGAAGCCTTTAAAATGGTTCCTAAAGTGCTTCTGACTAAAAAGACGAAGTGGTGTGGGTTTTTTAGCTTGTTTTTAGCCAAAGGAGACTCAGATATTAGTAACTAACAAAAATTAATGTGTTGCCACTGCGTTTTTTTGTTAGCCATTACAAAAACTGCAACATAATTTTAAATGACAAAGCTGTAGTCTATCTTTAAAAAAACAAACAAACAAAAAACCAAACAGAAAAGAACAAAAACAAACAAACAAAAAATTTTAAAACCCCTCAAAACTCCAACTTGATTATTCTTTTCCATTTGGGATTTGGTAAACTTTATAATTAGTTAAATTTGGGGATTAGATTAGGGAGAAAACTATTTGTTGTAGTAACTAGGAACCATGGTTGGATGAGGTAAATGTTCAAGAGAGAGACCACATGTGGGAGGACATCTGTTCTCAAAGGTTGGGTTTTTGTTTGTTTATTTATTTTATTAATATAAAAGCTTCAACTTAATCACAAATTATTTTTTTTTTTTTTAAACCTCAGGTAGTGGTTACATACTCTTCCAATAAATTATGTACTTTACAACTAGAGACAGAAATTAAGCAGCTGTCTCTTCTAATAAATTTTTAGAATAGAAGTTAACAGTATTCAGAATAAAGGCTTTTAAATTGATACATCTCAGTTTACAGTGTTATTCATAGAAGATTATCTCTAAAATGTTGGAGCGCTTTTTAAGAGCAAAGCAATGATGACCAGAAATAAGCACTGTTTGACTTCTTACAAATGTAACTTGAGAAACTGAGCTGCGTTTTGCAAAGGGATGGAGCTAAAAGGCCTGAAAAATGACATGACTTTTTTTAGCTTAATCGAAAAAGCAGTTGTGCTGGCACTGTGGTTGTTAAATGTGCTATACTGCTGTTACTAAAATAAGAAACTACGCTAAGCTTTTAGAAAATGTGTAACTTAAATGTTCAAGGCCATCAACTTGTCCATCTCTTCCTGTGTTTGTAGGGATCGTGTGGTGGCAGTGTTTGTGCAGGGTCCTGCTTGGCAGTTCAAAGGCTGGCCTTGGCTCTTGCCTGACGGATCACCGGTTGATATCTTTGCAAAAAGTAAGGGGTGTTTTGGTTTGTTTTGAAGTGTTCTGGGGTTTATTTATTCTGCTTGGATTTTTCTTGTGGGTTGTTTGTTCTTATGGCATAGTACTGCCAGAGTGCTCTTGGACTCAGGTGGTTGAGAAGACAGGTGCTTGGGTCTTCGCACAGATGGCAACTCTTAACGTGCCCTCTGCAGTTCTTGTGCCCTGACCTGTGGAAGACCATGGAAATCTCAGCTGTTGTACTACTTTGAAGAGAGGATTAATCACCTACTACTTTGCTAAGAAAGCTTTACAAATATGATCTGGTGTCTGACAAAACAAATGTTACCCCTGTGTAGATCTGAACGGGTTTTTTGAGTTCTCACAATTATGCGCAGTATGCTTTGAGACACAAGGCACTTTTCTCTCACAGTTTACTCTTCTTACTGAAAGGTGTGTGATGATACCTAAAGAAACTGTCTGCTTCTGTTCTCTGTTGCTTCACTTTTTTATAGTGTCCAGTAGTTTCTCAGCTACAAATGTAAAAAAAAAAAAACCAAAAACCAAACCACAAAATATGCACACACACACAAAACCAAAAAAAACCAACCCACAATCAAACAAAAAGCCACCTTAGTTCACTCTGTCTTCTAGTCAGTGTGATGAAGAAACAAGTTTGATCAGGTTTTATAGTAAGGAGCAAAAAAAGGAAAACAGTCAGACAAAAGATTAAGGATGTATCTGTGAACAAAAAAAAGGAATGAGTTGCTGAAGGAGCGGGTTGAGAAATGAGCAGGGAGAGAGTGAAAGAGCCTGAAAGTCAATGTAAAAGAAAAAATACACCACAGGAGAGAGTTTAACAAGATACAATGAAAGAAGAAAACAACACTTCAGAATGAGGATATAAAGAAAGTGGAAACTGTGTAAAGCAAAGTTATGAAAACTGCTGTTAAATTTTTAACATCTACCTAGTAGTTGCATGGTAGTTCCTGTTAATTTTAAAATTATGTGTATATAAATTTGTAGAGGACCATAAGAGTTGTTATTACATGATCTGACATTTTGGAAGTCTTCGTTATGCCAAAAATATCAAAATAATAGCCTCTGGAGTTCAGTCTGAAGGTGTAGAAATTCTTAAAATTTTCAAGTGAAAGAAGGGTATCTGTTCTTACTCATAAAGATACATTGAAATGGACCTTTTCTAATTTTAGAAATGTATTTCTTTGTTTCAAAGAGTGGGATTTAAAAAAAAAAGCTTCCTCATAAGAGCATCTCTAGGGCTTTTCCTAATGACTTTACTCACTCCTCAGAATTAAGACAGTGTAAATGGAGAGAGCACAGGTAATGGCGGTCTGGTTGTATGTGTTTGTGTTTACCTTTTCCTGAAGCTATTGCTTTTGCCCATATTTACACCCTTCAGTAGTCTTCATAATTGTGGTCTCTGGGATCTGTGACAGTTCATTTTTTCAACTGCAGTTTGCATTTCTTCATGTAACTCACCAGGTCTGTAGTGATAAACAAATATTCAAAGCTTATCACTGTCATTTTGTAAAACAAGCAGGTAGCTTACCATGAAGAATTTCTCAACAAAATTTGTATTGGACCAGAGCCCGTCAAACTGGTTTTATTTGTTCAATTGCTTTGTCACGTAGCATTTTCTTAGTTGAGTCTAAAATCGTTCTCTTGGGTTTTCTTTACTCGTGGTCTGAGTGTTTAATGTTCACATAGCAAACAAACTTATTTTTGCATCTGCGAGTAAATGCTTCAGATTAAATTGTGAATGATGTCACTTAACCGAACAAATGTTTAGTTTTTGAGTATCATTTTAAAGGCCTTGCAGCTAGAGCACATTAGTGTGCTTTAATACTGATTTGTTTCAGGTTCAGAAGTAGATTTTCTTCTGCTAAATATCATTTAACCTTAATGCAGAGGCTCTGGCAGGTGTTGATTAACTTTTCCTTAAATGCATAGTCCCCGTGTATCTTCATTTGCTTTCTCTGGAGTAATTTTAAAATATGCAGCATTATATAGCAAAGATAAAGGTATGTGTATTCTTAGTTTTCATTCACAAAGCTTGGTAATTTATCTGGCAATGGTACAAGCCAGATGATCACCACTTCAGTTTGTTCATTAAAAAAAAAAAAAGCTAATTTCAGATACCAATCTTCCAGAAAGTTCCTGGATATATAATTTTGTCAATTGACCTGCATCTGGAAAAGGGGGCTGATTTTTATTTAATCTCTTTCACACTGGATTATGTCAAAACTACGATTTGGCTAAGGAAATCAAGAATTGCAATAAGTTTTTAATGCTCCCTGTTGTTAATGCTTAGGCTTTACATAATTCACATGTGTCAATACTTCCTAAGAGCAAAATAGCTGTTAATGAGTGCGAGATCGGGGAAAGTGACAGTTACTGAATGTTTCATGTAGCATTTGGGGGTTACACGGTCATTCTGCTATCAGTCTGCTACACAGACTTTGAGGAAACAGCCAGACTTCTTTCCCAGTGGTCTCAGAAATTTCGTTTTAAAATTCTTGAACAGTTCAAATATTTTTAGAGAGAACATCTTTGTTTCCCAAAGAAAATGTGCTTGAATTGGCAATAAGCTTCTGCTATTCTCCTGGAATCTATGCATCTCAAAACAGGGACTGCCCTTTCACTTAAACTGGTAGTAGCGCGAGAGCCTGATAGTGGCCACCGACCACTATAGTTAGCTCAGTGCCCTTTAGTAATGAGTTAACTTTCTTGAGAGATGAGCTCATTCATTTAGTTCTCCGACTCTATAATGAAAAAAGAGGGGTGGGAATTCTCTGACTAATAATTTAACACTGTGAAGTCATCATGTTTGTATACTAAATGTTTTCCTGTTTCTTGTAGTTAAAGCTTTTCATCTCAAATATGATGAAGTCCGTCTGGATCCAAATGTACAGAAATGGGATGTAACTGTGTTAGAACTAAGCTACCACAAAAGACACTTGGACAGACCAGTATTTCTACGCTTCTGGGAAACTTTGGACAGGTGTGTTTTCAGTTGAAAGTCCTTTGTGCTCATGCTTTTGTGATGTTTGGTGGGAATTAAAAGTTATGGCAACAAGGGAATTGTATACAACTTAGACATCTGAACAATGTTTTAGCTTGAAAATACTGCTTGTTTAGATATCCCTGATGATACAGTTAAATATATTGCACTGTATTTTATTATAAACTATAAATTACAAAGTGTAATGTGCATGGATTTAAAAGAAGGGTAGTTACCATTAATTATCGTAGTACCATGACTGCCCATCTCCCTTGAGGCAGAAGGAAAGGAATTGAGAACTAGTGAGGCAATGTAGAGTTTTCCTTTGTTCCCCCAGCCCTCCCCTTGGACTCTGAGCTTATGAGCTCTCCTCCTTTCTTTCTCTGCCTCAATGGATGGCAGTCTAGAAGAGGTGAGAATAAGACAGAGCCACAAAGCATTATCTTACCCTGATGCCCTTGAGTCTGCAGCATTGGGTAGAAGAGGAAGGAAGTGAAAAAATATAAAGCACATAATGAGTTTTGGACTGGTGATTCTTCTGTATCGTAAGGGCCTTCCAAGTACTTTGCTCTGCTTTCTGTGAAAAGTGAGGGATGGAGGAGCACCGGCACCTCTGTGAAGAGCAGCATTGCTTCAGACTGCTTCTCTGTGGTTCAGAGCCCTCTCTGAATAGGAAGTGCATTGCAATACCTTTTTCGTGTTGTATAGAAGAAACTCTTGTTATGAAGCAATTGAAGAAATATTGAAGGAGGGGAGAAGCCCATGCATTTCATGAATGTTTAATATTTTCATGTTGATTGCACAGCAAACTGCTTGAATGATTGAGTCACCTTCAAGAAGAAAAATCTTATGGGAATTGTCAAAATAATTCCAAGCAGCAAACTTTCTATGGCTTGTTATTTAAAAGTCTTAGCTAAACTACATATCCAAACTAAAGCTATCTTTAACAGCAGTCTTCTAATGTTAGAAGTCATATGGTGCCTCGGAAAACATGAATTTTCTTCAAAGCAAAAGTTTTAGCTGACTGTCTTTTAGTGGTATAAATGTCGTGCGTAATACAGAGCTATATGACATTTCATATACTCATAAAATGGTTTGGGTTGGAAGGAACCTTAAAGATCACCTAGTTCCAACCCCCCTGCCATGGGCAGGGACACCTACCACCACACCAGGTTGCTGAAAGCCCCATCCAACCTGGTCTTTGGACACTTCCAGGGAGGGGGCATCCACAGCTTCCCTGGGCAACCTGGGCCAGTGTCTCACCACCCTCACAGTAAAGAATTTCTTCCTAAGATCTAGTCTAAATCTGCCTTCTTCCAGTTTAAAACAATTGCCCCTCATTCTATCGCTATCTGCCCTTGTGAAAAGTCCCTCTCCAGCTTTCCTATAGGAACTGTTGTCAGTTCTGGATTCCTCCTGGGGTTTCTGGCAGTGGGAATGCAGCAGAGAGCATTTCCAGAAAGTGTTCAGAGCACTTCAGTACCCAGTGAAGTCTGTAATGTAACAAGTGCCTCAGCTGAGATGCAGTCCAGAAAGCTATGCTTTGCTAGCAGGAACTATGCACAAAGGAGCTCAGTCTGTGAGTTGCTGGGACAGCCACAACTGCTTTGGCTTCTCGAGCAGACAGAAGAGAGAAACTTTCATTTTAAAGAGAACTCCAGAATTCTTGCTTCAGATTAGACTAAATCAGTTTAGTTCTTGGTGTTGTCCTAATAGCTCTCTCGTGCTAAGTGTTTAGCATCTCATGGCCTTCCCCCGAAGTGTTAGCATCCTGCGGTAATAAATAGTGGTGATAAATACATGCTTTCTTCAGTGACTGGAGATTTCAAAGCTGCTTTGGGAGTTTATGTATTGGACTTGGTTCTTATTTAGTTCATTACACTTGCACTGGTTGTTCCTACTCCTTATTGCACTTCTTGCTGCTGAGAAGGTTTAAGTCAGTTACGATTAAAAGCAGATACAACATTCAGATTTACTTGAGGCAGCAAAGCTTTGAAAGTAGATAGCTAATTTGCATTTATCTTTAATGTTTTGCTAATTTTCAGATTTTATAAGAGGAGTAATTTGATTTTAGTTAGTCCTTTAGTTTATTGGTTAAGAATACTGCTGATATTATCATCTTCATAGAATGGTTTGGATTTGAAGGGACCTTAAAGATCATCCAGTCCAACCTTCCTGCCATGGGACACGAGGTTGCTCGGAGCTCCATTCAGCTTGGCCTTGAACACTTCCAGGGAAGGGGCATTCTTGATATAACATACAAGGCATTGCATCTCTCTGACAACTTGCTAACTCTCTAAGAATTTTGTTATAACAAAGTCTGTGCATATTATTCCTGAGAGTAATATTTATATAAATACCAACAGAGTAGTAATATTGTCTTCTGTTAATTTTTTTCAGGTATATGGTAAAGCACAAATCTCACTTGAGATTCTGAATCCTTCAGCTGCCATTTATTTCCTGAAGTATGGATTGAAAAAAATGAAAGAGGCTCCTGTTTGGAGACCAGAGCTCGCACTATGTGATACGTCAAGAACTTTACAAATGAAGAAGGGTCACAGTTTAAACTTTTTATAAAATCTTGTTTGGATGCTTCATGGTATGGCAGGTTGATACCTGTTGTTATTCAGAAGCAAAGGAGTTTTGCTTAAAACTATTTTTTTAATGTTGTTAGCCTTCTAGTCTGCAATCCAAATTGTATATTTTGATAGCAGCAGTTTTTTCTCTGTTTTGTTAAATTAGCCACATTTTTAAATGTGTTTTGTTCCTTATTAGAAAATAGATTGACCTTCACTGCAGGTTACAAATGTGTGTGCGTGTGCGCATGTGCACACGTGTGTGTGTGTGTGTGTGTATATATGTGTGTGTGTGTCTATATATATAATGTATAAAAAAAATCAGACACACTTATGCACACACAGATGTTACCACGCTTTCTAAACCACATAGCTTCTGAGCTTAATTTTGGTTTTCTTTGCTTATTGTTTCACTTACGAAAATATTTTGTTGTGAATGATACTACATTTTAGTCAATAGGACTTGCAAACTGAGAAAAGTGAAAATTGTTTTGGATAAAACAAAATGTCAACCTGTATATGTATATTCTGTCAATCTTTGTTGAAAAAGGGAAGATGAAAAATTTAGAAACACTTTTTTGGATTTGTAATGTCCCAGTTTACTAAATCTTTAAACTTTATTACCGGAATACCTTCAAGTCATGTTCACTTTAAATTGCCATTCTCCACACAGGTCTTTGATTTAAACTTAGTGTGCATGTGTACATTCCCATCTATCAAAATACCTTTACATACAAGTATAAATGTTACCTAGATTAAACAATGAATACAGAAAGAGAGAGTTGGGATTTTTTTTCATGAAACAGCCACCACAAGGAATAAATAATTTATACCTCGAATACCACCTCTAATACTATTTTCTTGTGGCAAAAGTAGCCCAGACTGTAATTTTGTGAGATGAGTGGCTAATATGGCCTCTTAACAGTCCCGTGTCAGAAAGGAAAATGAGCCTGCTCCAGGTACCAAAGAACAGGTTTGCTTGATCTACACTGAGTATAACCGAGGCCAGAAGACCCTGGTATTTGTGTGAATTTATGGTATCTCTGTAAAACATTAAGTTGATGTTGCATACCAGTGGATGTAGAGAATGATCAAATACTGTAACACCCGCATGAATTTTTTCTGGGGTAGAAAATACATGTTTATATTCCTGTTCTTGAAATTCCAAACCATGTTTTTTTAATAATACTTTACATTTAAGGTTTGATGAAAGTAAAATGTTCTACCTATTCTTCTTTAGTTTTGCTTTTTATTTGCTGTTACCTTCATTTTTAATAAAACCGGAAGGCACATCTCTTTAAGAGATTTTTAAAACTGTCTTAAAATTTTGAGTCTGCGAGGTTGGACTTCTGATTATGTTTCCATTTCTGCTTTACTGAGACTACTGTTTTTAAAAAGTCTTAATGGAAATGTAAAAAAACCAAACCAACAACAACAAAACACCTAAACCCAACCACCAAACAGACAGACCTCGGTGACTCCAAGGTTGGAAGAAGCTGACACTGGATTTTTTTGGATGGATTCTGTAAAGTGACTGAGAACAACAGAGAATACAGAACTACTAGAAGTTATTTTATTTGTATGGGCAGTTAGTACCAAATGACTGGGGTTTTTTCCAAATGCTTAAGCTTACTATAAATGTATCCATGTCATATGTAAGTGAGCTAAAATCTTCAATGCTTTGTTTTAACCTGTAGTAGAATTATAGAAAAGCTGTAATGGCGATGAACACAACAATCACTACCATAAGGAAGTGGCTCAATTTAGGGTTCATTACTGCTTTAAGTAGTGGGATAGCATGTACAGTTTATGTAATTCAAACATTTCAAATTAGCAATGTTATTTTTTTGAGACTTAATCAGTACTTCATGGCCCATGCAGTTGTAAAGAGACTTCTACAATAGGCAGCAAACTTAAGTAATTTTTGAGGAAATGTGTGCTTCATGTGCACTGTGAGATGCAGACTACTTAATGGCCTTGGAATAGGCAGTGTCCGATTATCTTTTCTCTGTCCTGTATTTCACCTGTGTTTTAAACGCTTGTGTAATCCCAGGTCCCTTATTGTATATAGGAGATAGCTTGCTTTAGGTGTAAATTTATGTATATATTGGGAGTAACTCCGCTGAAACTAATGAAGTTATGTGAATGTGAAACTGGCAGAAAAGCAAAATCTGTGAAATCTTTGTATGAACTGTGCCATTTTTTTATGGATTGAGCATAGACCTTTAACATCTTAGTTTTGTACTTGCAAGCAATTTACAACACAAGTTGTAAAGTATGTATTTGTGAAGGAGTTGGCACCTGATTGTGCATATTTTTGTCAGTCATAAAAGTAGTGATGTTTATAAAATGAGCCATTTTGCAATCAGATTC
>NW_010179512.1:95164-105286 GCF_000695765.1 Mesitornis unicolor
GTTGTCAGAACAGCATCCCTGCTGCCGTCATAAATAACTGCACATAGATTATAAAACCACTTGGACTTAAAAATTTAGCCTTACAGCAGCATTTTGCAGCACAGCTGGAATTTTAGACGCTTATGTTATGCTTAATTTATCTATGAGTTAATGTAGAGTAATAAAGAAAACCGATAGTAAGAACTGGGGAAGCTGGAGGATCAGACATCTGTTTTAGTGAGCTTCATTCTTATTGTTGAGCAAATTTGACGCACTACTTAGAGGTGTATGAAGTGTGTAAATTGTACTCAATTAAAATGTACAACTGAAACTGAGCTACTTCACTGACTATAGTTTATTGAACAGTAGGGTGATGCTAGTATGGGAATCGGATATCAAATTGGCTGTTTCTATTAAACATCTTAAGTGTCATTACTCTACACTGTTTCTTAGGTACAAGGTGAACAAGATGCAACAAGATAAAACAAGATGAAAACTGGTTTGAAGACTGGTATTGGGCTCCCATGCTGTCAGCAGGTGTTTATCTCTTTTAGTAGCAAGGTTATAGGGGCCAGTAGATATGTCTGAAGTAATAATTTTGTATTAAAAACTAAAGTACTTATGATTTATACTATGAGCTTTCTGAATGCTACCTTGAATAAAGCAAAGGGGGATTTTTTTGTAAGGTAAAGTAGAGCAAATGCAGAGACTTGCATACCTGAAAAAATTGCAGATCAGCATCCTCATTTGAGTACGCTCAGCTATTTAGTTATTACCTGAAAAGTTTTCTCGCAAGATAGTTTCACAAATAGGTACTGAAGTCAGTGCTTGAGCTAGACAATTTATAGAACTGTTCTGCAATGCTGTACACCTTTTTATTTCTGAATACAGAAGAAAATGTAGCTAGCAGATTGTGTGTTAAGTTGCCCTTGTTTGTAAGTTGAACTATTGTGTGATATTTGACAGATGAGCCTTTATCAGAACAGCAAATTTGTTTTTGGCTCTCATTTGATATACAGTCAGTGTAAAAATATTGCCATTCTCTGTAGAGACCTGCAGAAGGAAGTTTTATTAGTACAGCTTTCATTCTTTTGCTGGTGAAATATGCACTTAGTTGCTAATTCTTGTGAACACAATATGAAAAAAAGAAAAAAAAGATGAAAATTAATGGCTTAGTGATTTAAAAATTTAATGTCATGGATGCTTTTTAATTCAAAAGCCATAACTAATGCCAAGTACTTTATTAGAGCAACGTGTTCATGAAAAATTAAAATCCCTGCCTGAAGAAACTGTTGGCCAAGTAGGTTACAGTTCAGCTGATCTGTGGAAAAATGTGCCACAAACTGGATTATCTGAATGTCATATTTTAAGCTGTTCATTTGTTACTTAAGTGATTTTTTTGAAGAGAGATGGCAGTTTTGCTTTCATTTTCTGAATAGTTACATACTGCAACAGCGATTGTGTAGTTTACCTCCTTTGCTTTGATTTTAACCTTAGACTTAACACAATACAACAGTTCTGAGGCAGTGATTGAAAATGGGTCACTTAAGTATGAAGTTGTTTAAGTGGAGCTTGTGCACTTGACAAAGATAAAGGTGGTATCTTAATGGAGCTGTGATCCAGTGGGTAACATCGAGTCCATTGTTCAGCTGTCACTGACTTGTCTGCAGATCATTCTTCTCAGTGGTGATGCTATCACAGAGGGCAAGTTTGAGAATAATGAGATTTAATCAAGCAAAATTCATTGGTAGGTAGATCACAGTGACAGACATCCAGACAGATTTACAGTGTTAATTTTTCTTCAAACAAAAATTTTATATTTTTTTAATAAGAATGCAAATGCAAAGAACAATCTCAAATGTTTGAAACTTTATTGCAAACTAGTTCACATGTAAAACTGGTGATACATAAAATCTGTAAAAAAAATTTCTTGGTTTATGGGTTTTATTTGCATCTGTAAAGTAGTTTGCTCTAGTTTGGTTTCTTTCAAATTCAGAAAAACTGGTTACTTGCTTCACAAGGTTCCTGCATATATCACTAGAAATTCTTAGAAGTAAATCTTCAGCTGCAGTTGCTTGAAGGTTGTAGTTTATAAATTCTGGCCGAACTGTGCCAGTGGGCCTGAAATTTAACAGTGGTTTTGAAGGTTCAAGTTAAAATGAAATCTCCTAAGAATCTGATGGAGACAGCCACTGTTGAATGAAAGGAGAAGACAAATGTCTCGTGAGGTTAAGCCTTTAAATTCTCATGTAACTCTCATAAACTTGTGCCTAATGGCTGTTTTGATAAATCTAAAATTTTTATACATGTCTTTTGCCACTTGACCTATTGTTTAAGATCTGGACTATATTACTGCACTTATTCTTTCCTTAGTTATTATTGTGTGTCTAGTTATTCTCTTAGCATCTTTAACTGTATATTTCTCCTTGTTACTGCAGATAGGTATTAGAAGCAGAATGGTGAATGATTATCCCGAGCTCCACCAAGTTGAGTCAATCTTAACCTGAGATTGAATGAAGTCTAAGGCTGTTAATTACCTGACAGCCTTTGTTCAGCAACTGGCAAATGATTCTGGGAGAACCAAACTAGTTTTCTTTGTTATTGATTTTGTGAGGGACCAATCTAATGTAACAAAACTATGAGCAGTGAAGAAAATAAAAAATAGATACTTTTCAGATGCTATTCAACCATTGCAATAGTCAAAGTTATTTACAATTTTGTAAGAATTGTGAGGTGATCACAGCAACTAATACTAATCCCAAGAGCAGAAAGTGTGGATTTGATTGTTTTCTAGGGCTATGAGTTCTTGCTAAATTTTGCAGCATGCCCTTAAAAAGTTCAGATGGTCACAGGAAAATCCTGTGTAACCGAATGGTACCTTGTCAGCTGGCTTTTTGTACATAGTGAGACATCTTAGCTGAGCTCTTTCTACATTAGCATTCCTACACAGGATCACCGCAGTGGGGAAGGAGGTGCTCTTTTACATACTTAAATCCCTTACTATGGAGCTTATTTTGGTTGTCTGCCTGGTGTTCCTCCTGGTATTCTTGAGAAGGGCTGTCATGTTTTTCTTGATGCTGACATGCTACTGAAGATATGTCTCTGGTTTTTTAGAAGATACAACCCAAAAGAAGGGAATAAAATTATTTAGCTGTGCTCCACTTGTTATGACAAAAATCATGGCTGAAGATCCTGCAAATAACACAGGCGTTAGAATGAAAGATTAATTTAATTACTTCAGAATGTTGTGGGTAGCTACTTTGTATGATAGGTATTTTCAGCTGTTCATTGACCTGTCTACATTCACTTGTTGCATCTTGTGTGAAACTTAGGTTGCAAGTTCACTGGAGAGCTTTTTTTGTTCTGTAATAAAACTTGTATGGAAGAGCCTTTGTTTTATGCATGATGGAAGCACGCAGTCTGGTTGCTGAGAAGTTGCTAAAAAGGGAATAATGGGATTAAAGATGAGAAAACAACAACAAAGCCCCCAAATTTAGAAAAGCTTCCTAAAGTGAGATTACTGAACTGAAATACATCTACAATTCATTATGTAGTCTGTATATAAGAAATTTTTTTCTGTGTTCAGTAGATTAATGCCTTAAATTATGTTCCCAGTAATCTTGTTTTAGCTTTATCAAATTGAATGATCTGTAAATTCACTCAATATAAAATCTCTCTTAAATGTGATTAACTTTCACTTTTAATCATCTTGATTTTTTCTGGCTTTGGTCAGTACCTGTTCTGTTCAGGCTCTTCCTTCCCCCAAATGTCACGGCAGCTGTATGATCTTGCAGGTACAAAATTACAGTTAATTTTGTGCTTATATGCATGTATTTACATTCACATTATTCCACTGAAAAGAAATGTGCATCCCTCCAGATTCACGGAGTACTTTTTTACATCATTACTTTTATAATGTATCAAAATTAAAGTGTGCTCTTCATATGCTGAAATTTTTGTTCAGAACAAATCTGACATTTGGACATACAACAGGAATCACAGAATCAATACGGTAACTAAGCTACATAAGAAATTATGGGTAAGGAGAACTCTGCATTTAATAATTTTTCTTGGGAGACATATTTTTATGCTGATGCACACTGAAGAAGGCTTTATTCTCTAGCCACTCCCAAAATCAAGAAATAACCTTTGAGAACTTTAGCAGAAAAAAATCTGTCAAAAATCTGCTAAATGCATTGAATATGTCAGAGATTTATCCATTTGATAGGAGATGGTCCTGAAATGTCACATGGGTATCTTCAGAACATTCTCATCTTTCACACAGTCTGCAAGTCGAAATGGTAATAAATCTGCCATTGCTAGCCCAACAGTTCTTTGTGCAGCATATTTTTAATGTGTTTTTTATATTCTGGAATCGTGATGTATACTGTTATTTCTGGGATTAATACCTTCAGATGTGTTACCAGTCACATCAGGGAAGGGGGCGAGTGTAAATATTTTCTAATTTTTATCTTCCCAAGTATACAGCATCTCTTGCAACAGAAGATAATGTTCATTGCAGGTGGTAATGTATCTGGGAAGAGAAACATAATAGAAAAATGGAAAAATACGTGGATTGCGATCAGTGCTTAGTAATTGTATTTTTGGAGCACAATAATACAAATGCATAATAAGTCATCATTCCCATGCTATTCCAACCTGTAGCAAAGTTTTCTTGCACCCTGTCCACTGGTTCTTTCACAGCTTTTATCTCCAGTTGTTTTCTGCCTCCTGAGTCTTTCTACCCTATTGCAGTACCTGCACACTTCATATTTCTGTAAAAATTGATTCAGCTAACCAGTACTACATTGCTAGCTTTGTAAACAGTCTTTGACCATACCATATACACGTCAAATATTTTTTTTATTGTAGTAAAACATTAGATAAAGTTTGTATCTGAAATAGAGAGATAAATGCCTGGTTTTCTTTAATGGACCCCTTAATGTTCCATACCACACTTAGCGGTGCAGTGTACGGCATTGTCTGCAGACTGGAAGACTCCTTGAAAACCAGCAATGACCTTGAAGCTTTTAGCAACAAGGCAGAGAAATGAGGGTTCTGCTGTGTCATAAAATGATGATAAGGTGAGGAGGTTCAGGACCATCAAAGGAGTCGTATTTCTACAGTGGCTACAGGCAATGATGATTTATCTTCGCTTAACTTTTTGTTTATTTTGCTGTGTTTTCAGGCTCTGGAGGTTAGAGGAAGTGTTTCTCTATTATCTGAAATGCCAGGAAAAGTCTGTCTGGGAACTTTCACGTTAAGTTTTACATGCTGAAAAATGGTTCAACATTTTCATCATGCCATTTCCTTGATTAGAATGTGCAACTGAAACAATCTTAATGAAGTAGCCGTCTGACTCAGCTAACTACTGCGTCTTTCTCCTTGGGTAAGCTAGCTGACCCTGCAAAACCCTAATTTAGGTCATGAGGTAAATTGACACAGCTTTTACATTAGCAGAGTATGTAGCTAATAACTGCTAAAGACAGCAGTTTTTCTACTATTGGAAATTGATCATAATGTGAAAAATGTTAATAAGTATTTTAAAGTTAGGAAAAATCTGTAAATCGACACCTGTGTCTGAGAAAACAGCTGGTTGCATAGGGCCAGATTTGAATCTTTAAGTTTTCTAGAAATTCCTTGCTATGAATGACACCCAATGATACTAGTGTTTGATAACTTCTTTGTCTTCCTGCGAAGGTGGTAAATCCGAATATTGTATCATATGCCTGGAAGGCAAAAATTCTGCCTGCTGTCAGTTGGAGCATATGAATGATTGCTGTCAACTTATGCTTCCCAATGTAATGTCTTAGGCACTTTACAGAGAAATTCTGTGCTATTAACTTTTACATTCTTGTTACAACCCTTTTAACTCCAACTGGTTGAAGTAATATCTGCATCATTCAGCAGTAAGCTAAACCTCATTTACGAATGTTGTAGGATGAAGTGCAAACCCCAATATCATTATTTGTGTCATGCAGAGCAAATATGATCTAATTTTGCACAGATTTCTTTTTAACTATTATACTTGCAAAAGAGCACGAAGAAAGAAAACTAATAATTCTAGGTCAGGTATTTCCAGTTTTAAAGTAAATTTATCTAAGTAAATTAGTTGTGAAATGACTCCGTAGTATTCAGCAACAAAGAGTGCAAGAAAACTTAATTCAGGTTTTCTGTGGGAACATGTTCCTCACTCAAACTGCAACACCAGTGTAGGTGCACCATTTGAAGCTCACTCTAGATTCTGCATAAAATGGTCCAGACTGACCAACACAGATTTAAGGAAAAAAATCCATTAAGCTTACGCTCTTGCTACTGCTAATTCAGTGGCTGTGGCAGGATCTTCTAAACTTTCAGGATAACTCAAAGGCTTGTAGTCTTAGCCTAAAACTTGTATTTATGTAGCAGCCTTCATCTTCAGTTTGATTCTTCAGTGGTGGGGGTTGCTTTATGGCTTTTGTAAGCCCTGGTAACTAGTCCTTTTGGGGACTTCTCTGTTATAGAAAGCATTTTTTAAATGGAGGTTGTATTTAGATGGTTCAATGTAAACTGATTCCTTTGTTCTCTTTTCATGGGTAGAGATAAATTTTGTCAGCATTAGTTTGTAGTTTTGTTGTTTGTTTGTTTTTTCCTAAGAAAAAACATTTTCACTTTTATTTTTTTTCTTTTGTTTAGGTAGTATGTTTCTCCTGTGTTAACTATGCTCTCCACTTGACTTCAGTGTTATTTCATGGAAGAGAAATTAACATGAGGTTTTTTTTGAAGGCTTAGGAAGGATCTGGTGTGTTTTCCAGTACAAAGGTAGCTGTAGAGGAGGCAGTGGTTCTTCACCAGGATGCACGGCGACAGGACAAGAGGCAACAGGGACATGCTGCTTCAGGGAAAACTGGAGAAAAGGAAAGAAAAAAAAAAAATCTTCATTGGAGCAGTTAAGTATAGGAATCGGTTGCCCACGAAGCCGTGGAAGCTTACTTGATTGACTGCCTCCTCCCAGGGCCGGGGGCGGGGGGGAGCACGGTGGCCTGCGGGGGGCCTACAGGGCGGGAACCAGAGGCACCTCAGGGGAGCCCAGGCCCTGCGCAAGAGCTGCAGCTCGGCCCCGGCTCGCCCCCTACCCCCTCTTCCCCCCTTTCCCTCAGGCAGCCGACCCTGCTGCCTCCCTGGCAGTTTTAAGAAAACCAAAGTTATTTTCTTATATACTCTTCCACCGTCATGCTGGTGAGGTTACCTGGCCAGGGGAGCAGGAGGCACTGGGACACAGGAAGGTGGTAAATTTTGGCCTTCACGCATGTTACTGCATTACAGTTATCTCCTCAACCTAATCAGTCAGTTTATAATTAGCAGAAGATGATCGTATTTAAATGTTGTTCTGAGTAATCATCTAATAATGGCCAGGATAATTTTCCTATGTAAATATTAACAATCAAGTTTATTTGCTGATTGTTTCCCCTGCCAATTAGTAGTGTTGCTTAATTCACACCTATCTGGCCTTAAGCAGCAAAGCCCAAGAGTTGCTTCCTGGCTTTTTCGAATTTAAATTGAGAAAAACTTTTGTAATGTACTTTAAATACAAACCTGTACACATAATAGTTCGTTGGTTGTTTTTTTAATTTTTTTTTTGGTGGAGAAAGTATTGCTGCCTTACTTCAAGTGTTAACTATGATTTTTTTCCCTCCATGATTGATAAAACTGCCGTTTTTGAAACTTGATACTCAAACATTTTCAGAATAATCAGTGTTCCTGGTCTTGTTTAAAGGAATGTTTCTGTGAACTTTCTCTGAATCCAGTGTGGTACATATTTTTATGTGAAATACAAAATACCATGAAAACCCATTTTTTAATACGCTTTCAACAGAAATTTCATGTATTTTCAGAGATGCCAAGATTATTAAGTAGGTGACTTCCAAAATAATTACTCCTCATTTATATTTATAACATTTGCATCTGAACCAATTCATAAGCAACTTTCTAATATATTAAAATGAGAATTTCTCACAAAAATGGTAAAGCTTAACCAGGTATTATTGCAAATTGGTGTGCTACTGGCAGAAGTTGTGGGAGGTGTCTTTCACAAACCTTAATGTATTTATATCCACAGGGAAAAAACTCTTTCTGCATGAACAATAGACTGGGCACAGAAGTCCAGAGTAATGCTGCGAATGCTTTTTAAGGAATAATATACTCAGGGAAAAAAATGGCACATGGTGGGAGAATTAAGCTGGTCGTCAATCCGGATTGTGTCTAGAGAATTAAGGTGAAAAGAAAGATTGGGTTGGAATGGTTAGTAGAAACAAAGAGGTAGAAGACTTTGTCTTCCAATCCCTCCCCCCAAGTCCATGTATGTCAATTCAATATGAATTTTGTTTGTTTAAAAACAGAGCTACACACTGCAGAGACCTGCTGAAGTGGAAACCTTCATACATATACATGAGTTGTGGCCCTGTGTGCTCAGTACAGTATTGAACATGCTGGTGAGACAGCCAGGAGGCCACACTGCAACTCTAAGGCTCTCCACCAAGCTCCCGGCGGTTCTAGTGGCTCACCGTGGTGGGAATGGGGTAGCCCTCTCTCTGTAGCTGCCTGGTCTATTGAAATGAAAAGGGATAGCAAAGAATGAGCAGGCCCATTGAAATTTTTGGTTTCAAATACTCGCCAGCACTGTTTCATCCCCATTCCGTCTCTTAGCTTTTTTTTTTTGCGTCATGCTGCTCCCCATGTTTGCAGTCCTCCTGGCCTACCAACCAGTTGTAAGCTTTGACATGTTACTGTACAGTTCTGATATTCATTGAAATAGTGGTCTGTCTAAAGTGCCTTGTTCCTTACTAGCTGCTGTTCAGAGTCTTTTTGTCATAGTGGTGGGACACATCCAGAGCTGGCATCTTTTTACCACCATTCTTTATCCACAGCTGTTTCCACAGCTGCTTCTGTCCTGGGATGGAAAGTGTATTCAGAGAAACCTCACTGCAAAGACCAACAGTGCACAGGGTGTTTCAGACTTGGAGGAAATTCAGGTGAAATTCAAACAAATTGGTCTGAAATTTTCCCCTTTGTCAGAAAGTAGCTAAGCTCTGAGACTCATGCACAAAGAATTTGGCTCATCTGCCTATCACTTTACCTCCTCTAACCAGTGGCGAGTGAGTTGAGTCAGTCTATGATTTTTCTTCGTAAGCAGGAGATTCTACTATCCAGAGGGCTTAGCCTATTACCCTATGAGAGACAAACGTCTCTCATAGGGTAATAGGCTAATCAGATTTTATTTGATCTGAAGCCTGGTAGTCAGTAGTTTCTGCCTATTATCTTCCTGGTTTAATTTAGGTTATGTGCCACCTTTCCCTCCAGCAGAAGATACTGACTGGTGCAAGACAGAAGGTGGCTTCGATGGTCAGGGTGAGACACAAGGCAAAAATCTGTTATCCAGGTAGTTCTATGCATCTGTGAACATTCTGAGATCCTAATTTCTGCTCCCAAATCTCACAGAGGTTTTGAAGTCTCACTGATTTGGTCTCACTGGTTTCTCTCACAGAATCAATATTTTTCTCAGTAGTATTGCTCCTCATCTATAAATGTGCTTTCTACTAAGAGTAGAAAGATCTGAGATGCATGTACCTCACAAAGTGAACCAGCCTTTCAGCACTTCTCATTACTGGAACTGAGTACTGAATATTTTGAATTAATTAAATTTAGAGATCTCAAATATCTCCCTCCTGTGTGCCAAGTGAAATTTAATACAGCTCATTTACCTATCAGCCTACCAACTTCACGAAACATCTGTTTTTTCTCCCTATTGTTTTACAGTTCCTGAGAAGGTTAACAGAAATGATACCTCTCCCAAGGCTGTCATGTGAGGGAACTCTGTGATTACACTTGTAGGGCCTTAATTTTAACCATTGGTAACTCAATACTTGCTTACCTTGCTGTTGCACTTTTCTGTAATGATATCTTTCCCCATAGCTATCACCTGTAACAGGGTATTGAAGGTGGTTTAATCCCTTCTGATTAAATATCTTCATACAAAACATGGGGAGTTTTGTGCTTTGGTGTCCCTCTGCTTTTCATGACTACTCAGGAATGGAATTTGCTGCATTTTCCACTGAGCATGTCTTTCATACTTGGTTCTTCACAGAATATCAGGAGTTGGAAGGG
>NW_010179513.1:0-46393 GCF_000695765.1 Mesitornis unicolor
CAATTGGCCTCAGCCCATGGATTCAGCCCCTTCAGGTCCCTCTGCAGAGCCTTCCTGTTCTCAGGCAGATCAACACTCCCTCCCAACTGATGTAGCAGCAGTTATAGATGAATGTTGTTGAGTTGTTAACTCAGCTTTAAAACAAGCAAAAAAACCAAAACAACCCAAGATCTCTGTGTGACTTCGAAGTCCACATGTTGAAGTCTGACTGTATATTTTGTTTCAGGGGTATGCTTTATTGAATTTTGTTGTAAAATATAGCCCTGATAGACAACGGTCACTCAGACCTCATCATGACTCCTCCACGTTCACAATCAACATCGCTCTCAACAAAGTAGGAGAGGACTTTCAAGTAAGTTGGCTACTTACTGATTTAAAAAATGTTGTCTTTTGAGTGCCTAATATTGTTTCCAAACTAGAGCCCAAATGGGTATACTTAAAGACCACGCTGAAAAGGAAAATATGTGCATCAAAAATCGAGATACGTTACTCCTTGGTAGTTTCTGACAAGTACTAAATTTGCTTGATTGCAGGAACCAGAACTGTTGGTGCACACAGGCTGAATTCGTCCAAATGGTTTCAGATGGTGGGGGAGAATGGGTTTAAAGAAAAATGTTGGTGATGTTAGCCATTTCATTTTGAACGTTTCTGAAATTCTTCATTTTTGTACAGTGAAAACCAATTTTAGACAGTCCCAAGTTGTCTCAAATGGTTTATTTCCTTTTCAGCTTTTTTAATGAATCTTCTTTTAGATCAGCCACAGAAAAAGAAAGTTTTCAGCTGTTTTTTCCGGGTTTTTTTGAGGTTTTGTGGGTGTTTCGGTTTTTCCCCGAGATAAATTACTTTCTACTCTGATACCGGTTCAAACAAAACAGTTCCCAGACTATGGAGATAAGCAGAGCTGTGGCAGTAATAACCAGCTAGTAAAGAAACGTTTGTTTATAAACCTGTATTATTCACCCATGAGTGTGTTTCTCAAACTTACTACTTTAGAACGCACACTTCCAGCTTTAAAGCAACAGCCAGATTCATGTATTCAGGATTTCCTTAAGTGCTATCCTGGATAGGGATGCAGTCTGGAATAAGGCCAGTGAACATGATTTGCTTCTCCCTGGTATCACCTACGGGAAAGTTACTTAAGGTCTGTTTGTCTGTTTGAGTGAGTTGCTATCCAGAGAACGTTAAAGCAAAGCAAAGGGAAATCTTTGACTGCAAATGCACGTCTGTTATGTATGGCTCTGAAGATGGTGTCATTGAAACAACCTTGTTATTGGGGAGAGTAAAAAAAAACAAATATTCTTACCAGCCTATTAAAAATCGCAAAATATTTTAAGTTGTGGCTAAATGAAAAGGAACTTGCTCAATGAACGCACCAGGTAAATGTTTGGGTTTCTGTTTTGTTTGTTTTGCTGCAGGGAGGTGGATGTAAATTTCTTAGGTACAACTGCTCCATTGAGTCTCCCAGGAAAGGATGGAGTTTCATGCACCCAGGAAGACTCACTCATTTACACGAAGGACTTCCTATCTTGAACGGCACAAGATACATTGCAGTATCATTTATTGATCCTTAATTTTATTTTTTGTTGCCCTCTTCAGCAGTGTTTGATTCTTTACATAAACACTTATTTATAGATTTCCTCGGGAAGGTGGCGATAAGAGAAACTTTTTAAGTTCCTGTTCCTAGACAGCAAAGTTACTTTGGGCTAAAAGAATAAAGAAAAGAAAAAGTTCTAAAATTGTTGAAGATTTCTCAATATCTGCTCTGAGCCTGAGTCACAAAGTAAACGTGTCCTGCTTATTTTTGCATTCTGCTGTCTAAAAGGGTAGGTAAGGAGGGACAATGGAAAAGCGTTTTATAAGGAATCCATTTCTTTGTTGGAAAAAAAAAAACCAAACCCCAAACAACCCTAGATACAAAACTGTCTGAAAAAATCATTGTGGTTTTCATGCAGTAAAGTGACACAGCTAAAGCTTTTGTGGTGTGTGTGTGTATGTGGTACCGACCAACTGAAAACCACAGCAGAGAAACAAAATCAAGTGAATCTGGTACACGGTTGCTGGGGATAAGCAATAACTCTGTGTGCTGGTGTATACCGAAGGGAAGACATCTCAGTAGCCTGTTTTCTTAATTCATTTTCAGTACTGAAATGTAACCTTTAGAAGAAAAAGATAATTGCAGAGATGGAGCAAGGATTAAATAATTTAGCTAAGAAAAAATGGTTTACCATTTGTTTTAAGTACTTGTCCTGTTGAGAATTTACTTTTCTTCACCAAGTGACCTTCATTTAAAAGGAGTATTTTTCTAAGTGTTTAATTGCACCCAACAGATACTGGAAATTTGATGTTTATTTTCAGAATGCTGGTAAATTTTAATAAGAGGATGTTTTATAAATATGATTTTCTAGTTTTACTTAAAGTTACTTGAATTTTGTATCAGGAAAATGAAATTGTGACGGTCTGTCTTTTAAAGCTAAGGGTCTTATCTTGCCATTTATTTTAAAGAAATTGGGTTGAAATATTCCTACTGTATCTACTGTGTGTAATTTAAAGAAACTTGAAGCGAACTATCTCAAAGTCTACCGTGCCAAAATGCACAACGCGTTGGAAAAAACTTGTGAAAAATAAAGGGTAATTTTAAATTAATGTGACAGACTTGACTGTGTTAGGCAGTTTCTTTGCATGTTGCCTTTGTTCTTACGGAAATGATATTTATTGAATAATGTTTTTAAAGGACTTGTAGATACATTTAGATGAGAGGTCTCTCGAAATGTAAAGTTTTGGCTTATTTATTCTGTTAGTATTGAAATGATTTCTCATGCGAGTTGGTGCCTCCACATTACAGAAAGTGCCCTGCCCTTTCAGAATGACCTCAGCAGGATGGAGGTTTCTTGGTTTCGGTACCGTCCTTCCTCTTTTATATGGAGGCTTTTTGCTGATCTAAACGGTAGTTCACTTTTTACCTCCTAATATTTGAAAAAACTTTGTCACATTTCCCACACAGAAGCTTTATGTGGGGCTGAAGGGATTGAGAGAGGAGTTCAAAGATTATTCTGTTACTGAAAATAAACACATCGGCTTGTTTCCCTGGTCTCTTTTGAGGAGTGGGTTGACATCAAAGTTGTGCTGAAGCAAATACATCAAAATGTGGTGACTTCAAGAATGTACCGAAGTGGGATGGCTTGAAAAGGAATGGCTTTTCACAGGAAGGTTTTTTGGCTTTCCTTTAATTCCTGTTCATACTATCACCTTTTCTCCACTTCAGGCTGATATTTGGAGGTTGATATCCCCTGATTTTGTTTCCAGACATGGACCACCTCTGCCTAGAGCACCTCTGTATGTGTAGCCTGTGCTTAGGCAAACTTTAGAGATCGGAAAACCTTCAGGCCTTCAGAATGGAAGTAGCCTTTATTAATCACCCTTTTCTGAGCATTCGCCTGTGGTCTTAGCTCAGAACAGAGTAGTATTTTTATCACTGGATCAGTTACAGACAGTTTACTTTTATGAGGAGCTTTCTTGGAAAAGCACACACAAATACAATCCTGTAACACAGAGGGGAACTTCTTTTGCAGATTTTTTTTTTACATAACTTGCATTTTTATTCTGTAGGTTGTTTTTTTTTAGCTCTCAGTCACATTTGGGTTTTTTTTAATGTGTGCTTTCTTCTCTCAACACATATGTGAGGGCCTTACTTGCTGTTAAATTTCTCTGTTTGCAACTATGAATTTACACTGCCGTGTAGTGACACGTAGTGCTACCTTTGCTGTGCTGCACGTTTGCTGGAAGGGAAAAATGTGTTTAAAATGCCCAAATTGCTAAAATTCTCTCATTTTTTTCTTTTGATGACATATTTACGAAGGCTGACAACTGCCTTTCAGGTGAATAGCAACGTGTATGGAAGTGTCCTCATTAATTTCTTCGGAACTAACAGATACCAGAAAAACGAAGTTTGTTCTTAAGAGTTCACCTGAATTAGTTCGGAAAGCTTTGCTGTACCGGTAGCATGGGAGTGTATGAGCTCACACAGGCTGAGCTGAATTGTCACTGTTAGGAAATCACGTCTTTTGAGAGCACTTAAAGGCTCTTGTGTCCCCTAACGAAGTTTGTGTTGGGGTGCAGAAGATAAATGTCTCAGAAGGAAAGCAGCAATCTTAATCGCAGCGGTGTATGAGAAGCCTCTGGAGTACAGGGACATAAAGGTGCTCTGCAACAGCTGAGGTGTTTGTGAAGGGTTTGATTTGTTCTGCTTTTATCTGGCTTTACTTTTCTCTGTTAAGTACTCGAATCTGAGACTGTGGTGGGGGTAAGAGGTGGGAGAAGAGTATATGGACAAGAGAATTTCTTCCTATTTCTAATCAAACAGGGAGGCTGAGTTTAACTGAGTTTAACATCACTGTGGAACGAGTAATTGCAATCTATATACTTGTCACTTCATTTTTTGTCTGAAAGGATTCCTGTTCCACTCCTACTGTAAGCTGATAGGAATAAGGCTATGGCATGCCCGAAAGATTTTCAATGAGGCGATAATAATGAAATCGCTGTGATTGTGCCTTTTTCTTTTGTAATGGCTTTCCCCCCATATCTGCCATATTCATCGAGTAAATGTTACTTCATTGCAGGGCTTTCACAACAGCTTCTCTTGTGCAGTGTGTGAGGAATAAGGAGACAAAGACGTTTAAAGAGAGACACAAGTCTAGCAAAGACCTTTATCACTCCTTCCTCCCACATGCACGTACTATTTTTGCCTTTTTTTTCCTGCTTGAAAGAACTTGTTCAGATTTTTCTTTTCAGCTACTGCCATGAGCCTTTCAAAGAATATATGCATTTCAGTTTCCTTCGATTTATTTCTGATGTGATCTTCAGTGGATTCAGTTCTGAAATAATTCTTTTTTTTAAACATCCACTTCCCCGAATCCTCACTTTCTTGCATGGCAGAGTAGACTGCTCTGCTGTTGTAGTGGGAGAACACTGCCTGGCTTAGCAGCCCCAGTGACTGAGGTGTCAGATAAATTACTTGGCTGTTATTTTTCTTAATTACAGCATTTTTTTTTGTGATCCATAGCAGAGCATGCATTAGAGGGCAGAGCCTTTACATATTGCATTCGTAGAATTGATACTGGAAGTTCTTAGAGCTGAGATTGGCACTAGTGAAGTTAACTGTAGAGTTGCAGGAAGAAGTGATTAATTTATGACCGCCAGGAAGTCTCCGTTGTTCTGTGTGTTCTCTCGAGCTGTTGCCAAGAAAGGTGGTCTCTGACAGAAGGTTAGCTGCCAGCCAGCACTAAAACTGAAATGGCAGTCGATGGTGTGGAATTTGATTGTACCCGAAAAGTGGAAGTGTCACCTCAAATGGCTTCCCAATGCGGTTTCTCAAATACTTTCTGCATCTTAATGTAAAAAGCTATTCTGGAGCTGATGAAGCAGACAGCCTAACTCAACACTACTGAAGGGCCTTGTTCTTGTGTACAAATCAAATGTTAAACTCAATGGGAAAGAGCTGCTTTTCTCTTCAGCGAAACACTTTGTTTGCTGGTTGTATTTTTTTTTCCTTCTTTTTGTAATTGTCTTCCCATTTGACATAGCTGTATAAAGATCTGTGTAAATGCATCTCATTTATGGGACAGCAGCTGGCTTTTAGTGCATTCTGGGGCTGGACAGAGGGCAAAAAGAGGAGGTCAAAGCTCAGGAAAGTTCAAAATTCACTCCACAGAATTGCTTCCTTCTGCAGCCGTTGGCATGGAGCCATGCAGTGTGTTCCTATGACACCCCAATCCTAAACTAACAGGAGGAGATCAGAGAAGAGTTGATATCCTGACATGTTGCTAAGGCTGCTAAATGTAGAGAGATAATCATCACTTTCTTTTTCTCTTAGTAATGTATTGCTTTTGGAAAGGTAGTTTTCTGGATTGAGCTTCACTTCAGCAAAGCTGCTTTGGCTGCTAATGTCAAAGCAATGGGTTTATTTCGCACAAGGATCCAATGCAGGATCAGCTATCTGATAAAAGCATATTTGCCTTAAGGTATTTAATTCAAAAAGTAGGATTTTTGCATGGTTAAAGCCTTTACTGGTGTCAGTGCACCTTCAGACGTAGCAACGCTGAGGGCCTGGACAGCATGGAGGATATTTGGAGTATAACAGGCAGCGGTTTGGGGTGGTGCCGTGCCACCTAGGTAGTGGAGAAAGCTGCATTTTCTTGAAAAGACTCACTTGTGTCTTGGGTCCTGAATATTGTTTCCTCTGCGACTGCCTCCTCCACTTACTACTGATTTTACAGTTGCTGAATGTCTCAGAGTGCCTGAAGTTGGCAAGGGAGACGCATAGTTGCGTAGTAACAGATTTATTCAGGAACTTGGCTTTTGGCTTGAAACCAGCATTCCTGCCAAGAATTTTGCTTAATTGTGGAAGGAGTTGCTCAACCAGTAATGGCTTTGCACCATTTTGTTTCTGCACTCTTTTGGGAGTGGGGAGCAGAGAGAGGGGGAGGTAGGAGAAAATGTTAGTATAAGCGACTTCCTTATGTCCATGGTACAGGCGAAGCACAAAACCATTGCATTTCTCACGGCTTCTGTGGGAATGGCAGTTAACGTGAGCAATGCTTTAAGCCCATGAAATGGTTTACAACACTTAATGCCTTAAGACATCAGGACCTACCCTTCGAAGTGGGCTTGACTAACGCTTCAGGATCTAAGCTTTCCCAGGCTTTCCTTGTGCATGTCTCCCGATGTACACTCATCCACTAGTGGTGTGTGAAAGGGAGGTTTGCAGCCTTACTGTTTTCCACTTTGTTTTTAGAGTAGTACTTTTCAGTTGTCATTTAAAGCATATTCTCCCAAGCATATAAAGTAAATTATCTTCTCCATGTAATATCGCAGCAGAACTTGCAGAATAACCACTCAGGTCTTTGTTCCTTAAAGTATCTTGGAGACTGGTAATACTTGTTGTTATTCTGCCAAGGGAAGGAGTGTCCGGCTGCTGCTGTTAATATTTGAGTGACAGGCCTTTCTCCATCCTGTGGCAGCAGTGAGGATGCAAGGGTGGTGTTGGTGAGGGTACCTGAGAGAGGGAGGTGTATCCTGCTCCGGTCCCGGTTGCACACAGCACACTGGTCATAGAGAAACTTGAGGGTTTTGCTGCTATAGTTGTGTCCAACTTAGTAGCGCCTGGAATACACATGAAGAGCTTGGAGAAAATGCGGTGTGCTTTGTAAGGATGAACTCCTCTGGGTTTTAGTTCCTGAATTCCAGCAAGTCTCTGAGCTTACAGGAGATGAGGATTTGGGGGGTTTAACTTGGTTGTGTTTTCCCCAGAGACTTCTAGCTTGGGCATGGTTATAACTGAATTGAGGGTTTTGCTGCTATAGTTGTGTCCAACTTAGTAGCCCCTGGGATATACATGAAGAGCTTGGAGAAAATGTGGTGTGCTTTGTAAGGATGAACTCCTCTGGTGTTTTAGTCCCTGAATTCCAGCAAGTCTCTGAGGTTACAGGAGATGAGGATTTGGGGGGTTTAACTTGGTTTTGTTTTCCCCAGAGACTTCTAACTTGGGCATGGTTATAACTGAAGGCATTTCTGTAAGAAGTAGTGTCCTTTAATGAGTTTCAAGTCGGAAAAGCACAAGGCCATTGCAGCTTTGTAAAGGAAGGTTCTCCAGCATGAAGTAAACACGATGCATGACAAGTTGAGGCACAAAGCTAGGTTTTGTATTTGGGAGTAATAGGTGAATGTAAGAGGTGGGCAGGTGCACAGTGCAGCAATGGACTCCTGGTACAGCCAAATCTAGAGACTCTGAATCAGGTTTGCAAACTATGATTCACCAGTGAGCTATTCCAAGCATCTGGTCAATCTTTAAACCACATACCACGTACCTAGTATACAAACTAGTGTTTTGCCTTGGAATTTCCAGATCCAACTGTCTCAGACCTGTCTTCACTGTGCCATCATGGGTTGTAGCCGTCATGGGTTGTAGAGTGGAGATCTTGACAGCACTGCGTGCAAAAAGAGGAAATTTTCAATTCTTGTACTTCAATCACATGCATTCATCTAGATGAGAGGATTTTGCCTCTATGAGGCATGAACGTTTTGTTCTCTTAGACTCCTTGCCCGTGCCCTCATCACTCAGGTGTATGCGTGCACGTTGTGTTCCATCCAAACTACCCCTTTCGTGTCTCATGTGTTTGCCAGATGTCAGCTATCCAGCAGGGACAAAAAAAACCCAAAAACACGAGTGGCCAATGGCTTTTGCATAAACACAGGCAGGAGCAAGGAAGGCAAAGACAAGGGATCTTTCTTTTAAAGTGTTCTTGAAGTGTAAATTTTAAGCTGCTGCCTCTGTGGTAATGAAAGGCGCCTTGGGATCAGAACTAGTGAGCTGCTATATGGGAAGGGTCTCACTGAGATGTGCTCTGTGGAAAAGCACACAGATATTTCCTGATCATAAAAGCACACAGATACTTCCTGATCATACTTTTTTCTTGTAGTTTATAGAGCCAGTGAGATAGGATGGATGCAGAGGGCCACTGGCGAATGCAGTTTCTCAGCTCCCACAGGCAAGACTTTTCCATCCTGACCTGTGGCATCGCTGGTGGCTGCTGGGGCAGGTGACCCCTGCGATGTTTCGTTGTCGTGGTGTCTGTTTGGTGAGGGTTTTTTAGTCTTCCTCTCCGTCATCAGGCTGTGCATCTGTGTGTACAAACGCAAGCCTGTGCTTGATCTTTTCTGTAGCCTGGCTGTGTCTTGGCCTTGTTTTACAAAGAGGATTCTTGTCATTGTGCTGCTCAGACTTGAAAAAAAGAGTTTCTCTTACTCTGAAATTGTGGCGCACAGAAGAGCACACAGGTGAGGTTTGATTTTTCTCTAAATAGAAACTTTCCAATAATTAGTTCATCCGTATTAGTTGTTCAAGTGGCAAAAATGAGATGGTTTTTGACTGAACAAACAGGTGTGGAAAATGCTGTGCATTTTTTGTCACTAGGTAGACATAATCTACCTGAAGTTGGATAACACAGACATGAAAGGCTGAAAGGAGATGCCAGGATGTTTCCGAAATAGCTGTGCAGGTGTTCTTGAAATGTTGTTTGAGCAAATAAATGGACCTGTTCTTGGCAAGTTGTTCCCATTCTTATTTACTTTTAGTCTGAAGGGAACAAAAGCACATTATAAAGCTCTAGCGCCATTCAGATGCTGGGAATCAGAAGCTCATTAAAAAATAAAAATAAATAGAGATTACACTGCAGAGGAGAGGAGAACTTTGCAGCCATTAAGACAACAAAACTACTCCCTGTATGGAGTATTTTGACCAGAAGCCTGAGTAGGCACTTGAGGAATGTCGTCAAAATACCACAGCCTGAAGAGCTATTTTTATACAAATATAACGTTCTTTAAAAATGATTCTATGAACTATAGGAATGCGTTAATACATCAAAAGTGAACACTTCTTTCTTTCAGGCAAATAGATGAAATACATAACCTGAGTGTTCAGATAGAAAGAAACTCCTGTTGACAAAGTGCAGGTCGCCTGCAGTAAGCAAAGCTTTATTATTTTTGCTGAGAATGTCCTTTCATAATTAGTTGATTTCTTTAGATAATGGAGTTAAATGTGCACAAAGGAGAACTGCAGCTCTTTGCTAAAGCAAGAGGAATTGGTCTCATAAAGCTGGGAACTATTTTCTTACTTCACAAAGAAACTTAAGAGAAGGGTACCCTTACATTTATTAAAAGTAAGTCGTGCATAAATAATGCTACTGTATACATTTATTTTATAAATGTAGGTTGTTTCTTATCTTTCCCATATGTAAAAGTACTGCTTCTGCTTTTTTGGTTTTGATGTGTTTATCCTCAAGCTGAAGATTTTATGTGCAGCACGCTGTATTGTAGTGCTACTTGACTTCAAAGACAAGCCAAGGAAGCTCTTTCAGACTGAGTGTCTTACACAAAATATTTGCTTATGATAAAAACTTACAGCAAACTTTACTGGATTTTTATCTTTTCCCTTTTAAATATCTAAGGAGACATAAGAGTGTTTATTGCTCATCAGAAGGATGTTTTCCTTTCACTAACAAAGCTTGCAGATCCAAAAAAAACTACTCAAGAAAACTGATTTGGGATTCAGTTTTGCTTTTCACAGGGAAAGAAGTAAAAATTTCTTCTTTGTTTTAATACTAGAGCCTTGTGATTTTATACAAAGTAAAGTTATAAATCTTCACGCATAGGAAATGGGTTTAGAAAAAGTGCAAGGCAGTGGAATTGAGTAAGCTAGCGATGATACTGTGTGTCATGGTCTGCCAGTCATGAGGAAAATAGCATTAAATGTAGTCTTTTTCTTTGTTTTCAATCCAATCGCCAAGCTATCATGGACAGTGAAGTACAGTGATCCTGTCAGAAGTTAGCAGATCCTCTGCTGTGTTTTATTTTCTGTACTGTGGGACTGAATCCCCAGCAAACGTCTCTGCTGTCATTTGTCACATCTGGTCAGCTGAAACACTGAGGATTATTCATAAGGCAACTAATAGGAACTCCTAGGTTTCCCTCACCCCCAGCTTAAGCTTGCTCTTAGTGCTTTATTGTCGCCAGCTTTTAGATAAATTTGATTCATTATTTTTTGACTGTACTGTGCTCCCTTCTGTGTGTGTGTTGCTTGGTGAAATGGTACAAGCAGAGCACTAGGACATGGCATTTCTCCATACTTCGTGCCAGCTTCTTTCTTGAATCCAGTATTTTCCTAAATGCCTGTGGTCCCCTGGTGAAGCGATTACAGACATGCCTGCAGTCCTTCCTTACCACTTCATCAAACACTTCACTTCTTCTCTCAGACTCCTGGAAATTGGTTGTAGATACAGAGCTTCTTTCTGTGTTCCCACTTGGCTTTAGTTCAGCATGGTGGTAGCCCTCTGTTTATTAGAAACCTTCATAAAGACTATATTCATCCTTTTCAGCTAACTTTCAAACTTCCTAAGTTTCGGATTAAGAATGTTTTTCTTTGTCGTACAGTGTTGTGGGAAAGGAGAAAGCACTCCAACACAGCCAACATCATTGGCAGTATAAATGCCACTTAAATATGAAGCATGGTTTCTCCATGGTATGTTTCTCCAGGCTTCAGTTCCTCTCTTTGTCTCCGTCCCTCCTTTAGTTCAGAAATAAATATATTCAAACCAAATGCCAAAGAAAACCTTTCATTTTTAGTATAGCAATAGATTCAGGACTGTGTAAAGGCTTGCATGGATACTGAACTAATGGCTCTGCACAGTGTCACTCTTGTACTTGCTCAGGAAATTACTTGAAGAGGCATTATAACTGAACTGAGCTGCCCTCTGCAAGTTGGAGTGCATTATGCTTTGGTTAAAACACAACACATAGAGCTCAAAGAAAGCCCTCTGCAATATTTAATGGTGCTTTCTGTGCTCATTTTCCTTAGAAGTTGAGGCAAAATATTAAAAATCTCAGATCCACTAAACTTAAACCAAGAATAATAACAGCAAGATAAAATCCTTAACTTTTAGGAGTGAGTTTTGGGTAGTCCCACAATAACCTTCTGTTTGCCAAGCTTCTGGTCAGTTATTCTTCTGTCTTGGGTATTTATTGAGTAAATATACCACAGTAAAAAAAATTAATTCATGGTGGTTACTTAAGGGTGCTTGAAAGAGTAATCTTTAAAACTCTGTTAAATAAAAAGGAAATAACAGTTCGTGCTAATTTAATTGTGTTAAACTGTGTATGACCATTAAAATAGTCATATCTGTTTTGGGGTCATGCCCCAGATTGCTGAATTTCTGCACATCTGACTTAAGCTGCTTCTTGGAAATGACCTTTCTCAACTTAATTTCATGACTTGTCTGTTTTATAAGCTCTCTTCTGTTTTTGCTGGGGAGGTCAAAGTATTTAACCTAGTTAATAAAAGTAGGAGCAAACAGAGACAGTGGAAAGCAAAACCTCTTTGCCTTATACTTGTTTTCCCTGGTGAGTAGAAGTTGAAGGTAAAATAGTGCCTTTATATTCTGTCTGCCATCCTGTGGCCAAAATCGAATTTCGCAGATGCTTATTAAACACAGGATGGGTCTGGATAATACAGATTAGGATCGACATAGTAGCTGCAAAAATACTTAAGCATAATACTGACGATACCGTTTTATAATTCAATTCTACTAATATGTTCACGTTTGGGCAGTGCACATTTGTATACGTATACCTAAAACAAGCCATGAACAATACTTGCATGCCCACGTTTTTAGGCAGTAGTTGCAATTTATAACCTGAGAGAGGACGGGATAGTGTCTGCTAATAGAGTAGTACTTGTATAGCCTGTCACTGAAATGCGTCAAGCTATTTTGTGAGTGGATGGGAAAATTGAGGCTCAGAAAACTGATTTGCTCAGACTGTTTGGCAGCAGATCTGGGAAGAGGCTGCAGAGTCTCAGTTTGCAGTCTTGGCTTTGACCTCCAGCTGAGTGACTCAGTAGCCAGGCGAGCATCCGTGATTCATCCGACCGCCTTCCCAGCAGCCTTGCTCGAGTCTGGGGGCGGCGGGACAGGAGGGGGCTGTAAGGAGGGACGTGCTTCAAATACCAGACAGAGCTCTCTGCCAGCTCGACATGTGGAGCAAAGCAAAAGACAAAACTTTCCCAAGCTGATGTCTAATGCGGGATCTCTTCCCTGGTCCTGTTCTGTGCCTTTCTAAAAATGTCTTCTGGTATGAAACCGAAATCTCCCGGGCTGCAGGAGCCAAGAGCGATGCCAGTCAATGCACTGCCATGGGAGCATCTCTTCTCCCTTCTCTCATCTTCTCTGCAGGGAGCCCTCCACCTCCCTGTGCTGCACACAGTCTCTCCTGCACCTGGCACTTAATCAATTATTTGACATTCTAATGAAACGTTATTTCTGACTCTTATGCTGTTGTTTGAATGTTAATACATGGGGGTCATGTAAATTAATGATAGAGCAAATGACTTGTTTAGTGTTTTCCTAGACACTGGTTGGATGTGCCGTTTCAGTGTGGTGCATGTGGTAAGTATGAAGTACCTGGAGAGTTGGGACCCCTTTTCCAAGCCTTTCTGCTAATTATTTGGGCACAAGAAAATAGCCATTACTTCCAGAATGAAAAATAAAATTTAATCTTGTTTCTTTGAAACCCTGATTTTATTTTTGGGGTCTTGTTTTGTTTTGATATCTCCAGTTCTTACCAAAACACCGTCAAATATTTCAAATGACCACTGACACATATGTTTAGTTGTACCTTGCCAAAACCAGGTCAAAAAAAGAATAGAGAACTTAAAACTATATTAAAAAACTTACACAGAACCATTTCTTGAAGTCTTTTAACAAGAGATGGATGGATAGAGGCATTTTCATCAGCTCTAACCTGATGGTTTGGCTACTTATTTTAGTCAGGTAAGAAAACGTTAAATGGCAAATCTGTGCTTCAGTGAGTGTATGAGCTGGTTGTGTGGTTTGTAGGCTGCAGAGGAAAAGACAAAATAAAAGAAAATTATTTACATTTTACATCTTAAAACTGTAAAATACCTGAGCTATTATGTTTTATAAATATTCATTCTTAATAATAATTCTGTTTCCCGTAACTGTGCTGCTCTGCATCTTGAGCTGCTGACTCTGATAGCACAAAGATTTCCCTTTCTATCTCATAAATTCTCCGTTAGCAAATTTCAGTTGTGTCAATGTAATTTTGTTTTCCAAGGAAGCATTTATCAGAAGATGCAATTTCTTAGTAAAGCCGGTTTGACTTTTTTGGATTGGTGTTTGAATTAACGGGTGTGACAGATCAGAGGACACAGCTGCAGGATTGTTTTCTTAGTAGAGATTATTAACTCCCTCTTCTGTGTGAGCTCAGAAGTTAGTTTTGAACCACATGGAATATTTTCATGCTGTGGATTTCTTTTGTAGATATTTTGAGTGGAAATAGCATTTTTAAAATACTAACCGGAAAATAAAGGAATCCTTAAACTAGCCTTAAGGATTTTGTTGGATTAGTGTTTATGTTGTTTGATAGTTACTTAAGGTTCTGTTTCTTCTAAATGCACTAAAAACCAAAGGACCATAAGGGGTTAAGACCCTTGTTTCCTATACGAATGGAAAACATAGCAGCTATCTGTTTAATTACCCAGGGACTTCTGTGGTTGCCTGTACTGAGTCAGGTTAAAGCAGACCTCTGGGGAGAAGGGGAAAGAACAGCTTGCTTTAAGTAGAAAGCTGGTTACTGGAAAAATCATGGCACATTGACTTTCTTGTGCCACGTGTCAGCACTGATCCTCTCCAGTGCCCCATTGGGTGCCCTGGTGATCCTACAGCACTCTTCAACCGCAGCTGGGCTGTCAGCCGGGAAAGTCATGCTGTGTTTATCTTAAGAGGTCATTCTTGGCCGGGTTTGAATGCAGGTCTGACAGTCCAGATAGTTTTGCAAGTACGAAGCAGTTCTGGAGGGACTGGACTTTCACATTGGTGGAAAGTTTAGAGATGCAGAGCAGGCTTGGTGTATGTGCAGGGCTGCTGGGCAGTCGCTGGGAGTCCCATTTGATTTAATGGCTCTGCTTTCCCTCAATGGCCATCCCTACTGTGGGAGCAAAGGAGGCGTGGATGCAAGGGATAGGACTGCCAGAGGATCCACTTCCTATACCGCCTGTTCAGCTTTATTGGACTCGGGTGACACAGCTGGGAAGCAACAACTGCAATGTCCTGTTGCCATTTTAAGTCCCAAGTAACATTTATAACATCGGGCAGAAGAGATGCTCCTCAGCTCTGAGTGAATGAAGCCTCTAAATCAAGAGCTGTACAGCTGCTAACAAAGCAGCTGCTTACTCATCAGATCTCGCCTTCTCGCAAATTCTTCACCTCTCTGGTCAGGTTTCATTTCCTAGATGTATGGAGAGTATATATCTAGCAAGGAAGCTGCTATTAAGGACAAATAAATGTCTCGAGGTAGTATATTTTATTTGAATTGTCATTTGGATGAAGGCACTTTCATAAATGGCTTTTTAACTGGAAGGCTGTGCTGGAGTTGAGGTGATTCAGAGGAAGGATAAAGCCTGTGAAACCCTCTTCAAGCAGGGCTGGAAAGCGGCAGTAATTTGTCCCTTGCTCCATTATATAATTTGACAGTAGGTTAAAAGTGCTTTCAGCAACAGAACCGGCTCTTCTAAAAGCAGTCTGTATGGACAACAGATTTTCCTGTGTCCTGAGGTTTTGTCAGGGGTGTTGGCTCTGGTATTTGCAGCCTGTGAGGAAGAAGCTCAGCTCGAAGGCGTGAGCCGAGGCCTATCCCTGATGGCTCAGGCTGCAGACCTGGCCTGCAGCTGGGCCGGGGGCTCCCCTGCCCCAGTGGGAGCCTCAGCCTCCTGCAGAGAGGCCTTGGAGACTGGGAAATGGAAACCAAGCGATGGGTGCTCTTGGCAACACGTGTTCCTCTCTCTTTTTATAAAATGTGTGTTTTACTGCCCTTCACTTTCTACCTCACAGAACAGAGTAAATATTTGTGCTGCATCTGTGTCTATCTCCTAATATTTGGAAGTCTGCCCTGAAGGAGTGTGTGTGTAACAGCTAACTGGGCAGTAAGGAGCGGTGTTGCTGTTGAAGTTAAAGCTGCTGCAGGAAAGTGAAGAGTAGCTCTCTTTATTTCAGAAACAAGCCCCAGCAAAATTACCTTTTCAGGAAATGCACAGATCTTCTTTAAAAATTTCCCTCTGCTTCAACATATTTTCCTTGCCAGCCAGTCTCTGGGATTCATTTAAATTCATCATGTCAGCAGCCACTGTAGCTTAAGCATTAATGTAACAGTTTCCAGTGGCTTGCATTAATTTGACTTCTTGTATTATCCTGGTGCTTAATCAACAGATCGATTGTGGCAAGAAAGATTTCCAGAATTTGACTTTGCCAGCGCATGGTAATTCCTGATATAAACTTGGCGATTGGTAAGGAAAAATGGTGGCTTTTCCAGGCTTTATTGGACAGAGGTACATGAATGTTGATTCTGCTGTTTATTGTGTAGATTTCAACTGACTGCCTGCTAATAAGCTGCCTTTTCCTGAGCTACTTTGGAATTGCTTTTTTGGCAATTTCTTCTTTCCTCATTCCCTAGCCACGTATGTACTTTCTCCCAGTCTTCTATTCTACACAGATGCTCTGTTGGTGATCTCTGAATGCAGGCAGGGAAAAGCCCCTTGTCATTAATTTATTTTTTTTTTCCTTTTCCTTCTTTGGCAGTGAAGCATTTGGCCACGTCTCCATGTTCTCTTCCTACCAGTATTGCTTCCAGATGTTTTCTTGGTGCTGCTTTCTTGTTTGCATTTGGATTGTCGCTTGATCATTAGCACTCTGTTTTTGAGAGGGAAGCCTTTGACTTGGTAGCAACCAGACATGCACTCAAGCCACAATTGTCTGACCTCAGCTTCCTCAGTTTGAGGTTATGTTTGGATTTGAGAGGTTGGTTTGGCCTATAGCAGCAGTCAAACCCAGCCACAAAGTTCAGTTTTGAATTTGGAGGTGGATTTTGCCAGCGATCCAAGACTATGCAACTTACCGCTTCATCTAGACTACATGTAGACTCAAACTCTGTTGTTAAAGATTGAACCCCCTTTTTTTGTTTGGAACGACGCTATCAGCAACTTGCATCTTGACTTGGAAATCTGACCTTGATGTTGTTTTGTTCCAGAGTGCCATAAATCCAACCTTAGGAAGGAGGACAGTCTCACTCCGTAGGCTGGAAGTGAGACGATGAGATGATGTCTCCCTGGTTTGCAGTGACCCTGGCACAGACCTGAGCTGTGCTGCTCTGGTAAATGCAATTGTAGCTCAGTTTCTGCCTGTGGCTGCCTCAAACACCTCTTCTTTCCCTTAGCACTGTGCAAGTCCTGGAGGAGTCTTGGGGGAGTCAATATTGCTGCTGTGACAGCACTGTGAATAATTCCCTAAGGGCTTTGATGCAGGAAAAAATATTAATTACCAATTTAAATAAAACAAGTCCTACTACCCTGTGTTCCTCACGGCTCTCACTAATCATGCATCATGCACAAGAAAAGGAGTATGGTCTTTTCTTTCATAGCCCAGGTCCTCCCATCCTGTCTCTTGGCTGTTGGTTCAGGCATGAAGAGATCAATTATTACCTTTCCAGTCCTTAAATGCTGTCTGTGTTTCACAAGTCACTGTTTTTGGAGCATTCCCTATCTCCTCCTGATGGAGAATTTTCCTCTTTAACCCATCCTTAGGCAGTGGAAGACTAACTGTAGACTAACCTAACTATGACCCATGCCCACATCAATTCAGCCCTAGTTCAGAATTCAGATGGGTGCCAAATTCAGTCTTACAAAAATGGGGACCTCCAGTCCCCAAGTGACATTGAGATGGGAAGTGTCCCATGAGTGACAAACACTTAACTGTGTGATGATGAGGCTGTTGCAGACAAATCCACCCCAGCCTAGGCAAGGGAGAGGCCTTCATCAAATTGGAAGCAAGAATGGTTTATGCCTGGGAGTCCTCAAGACTGAAGACCCCATTGTCAGGCACCCATACGCTCTGGAGGAAAGGATGAAAAAAAAATTCACTCTGCCATTCAAACCTGCTGAAAAAAGTTTGAAGAGTAGTTTTTGTTCCAGCAAACTTCATGTACCACACCTCTTCCTTCAGCTGAAATAAATCCAGATCTCCCCTCTTTCAGTTTAAAACCATTCCCCCTCGTTCTGTCACTACCTGCCCTTGTAAAAAGTCCTCCCCAGCTTTCCTGTAGCTCCTTCAGGTACTGGAAGGCTGCAATAAGGTCCCCCTGGAGCCTTCTCTTCTCCAGGCTGAACAGCCCCAACTCTCTCAGTTGGTCCTTGTAGGGAGGTGCTCCAGCCCTCTGATCATCTTTGTGGCCTCCTCTGGACCCGCTCCAGCAGCTCCATGTCCTTCTTATGTTGGGGGCCCCAGAACTGGATGCAGTGCTCCAGGTGGGGTCTCACCAGAGCAGAGCAGAGGGGCAGAATCACCTCCTTCTCTTTACTGGCAACAATTCTTGTGATGCAGCCCAGGATGGGGTTGGCCTTCTGGGCTGCAAGCGCACACTGCTGGCTCATGTTGAGTTTTTCAATGACCAACACCCCCAAGTCCTCCTCCTCGGGACTGCTCTCGAACCATTCTCCACCCAGCCTGGATTTGTGCTTGAGATTGCCCCTACCTGGGTGCAGGACCTTGTACTTGGCCTTGTTGGACTTCATGAGGTTGGCATGGGCCCACCTCTGCAGCCTGTCCAGGTCCCTCTGGATGGATCCCTTCCTTCCAGGGTGTCAACTGCACCACCCAGCTTGGTGTCATCCCAAACTTGCTGAGGGTGCTCTCGATCCCACTGTCCATGTCACTGACAAAGATGTTGAACAGTACCGGTCCCAATACCGATCCCTGGGGAACACCACTCATCATTGGTCTCTATTTGGACATGGAGCCATTGACTGCAACTTTCTGAGTGTGACCATCTAGACAATTCGTTATCCAGTGAGTGGTTCGTCCATCACATCCACGTTTAATACCACATTGTAGACTGTGGCTAATTTGGCAAGATGCAGATGTTTATTCCTGTGGCTGATCTGGAGCAGATGTGTACCAAAAGTTGTCTAGAAGTTACCAAATCTGAAGAACAGTATTACATTTATATTATTCACAGAGACTCTGCTCATCTGCTCTTACGCTGTCTGAGCTGGAAAGGAGCAGGCCATGGCCAGATTTCTCTTGATATAGTGAAGGTGTGAAGACACAACAGATCTCCCTTTCTTCAGCCCACAGGAGGGCAACATCGAGCTGCAGCTGAAGCTAGCAGCCTTTGACAAAGCAGGTGTACAGTTTACTAATTTAAGAATTAATGAATTGAAACGAATTAGCTAATTTAGAGATATTATAGGCTATGGCTATTTAGTGGTGTGTCAGTCCGCATCCACTCTTTGTGTATGGTTGTATTTGCGGTTAATCTGTAACTGTCCTAAATTGCTTTTGTAATTTGTGGCCAATGAGAATGTGCTGTGAAGAATAAGGCAAAGTTGTTTGTTATATGGTAGCCTTGTTTGTTTTTTTTTCTTCATGCTTCTCTTCCCAAGCTGTATTGCATAGTTAAGTGCTGTGTTGAGGAAAGTGGACTATTAGGATGATGATTTTGAATTGTGGAGTTATTGAAGAGCGCACATATGCTAAGGACTATGTTACAAGGATCACAGGCTGAGAATTGCAAGATACTGACTGACTGAAGTTCAGTTACTTGGACAACGTATCACCTATAGTGTTTAATGCAGGTGGATTTCAGTAGTCATAGTAGCATGGCAAAGGAAGCTGTGCAAAGGGTACCTGTTTTGCATTAGCCTGTAGTCTCCATAAATTCCGATTGCAGTTGGGAGCTGGATGCTTTGGACAGCCTGACTCTGGAGGAGGTGAGAAATGAGGGAGATATGCCGGATCCTAAGAGGCTGAGAAGCCAGATCAGAGGGAGTTCTGCACTCGTGCTTTCTGAGACTCTGGACATGTGATGCTTTCAGGCTGCAGCCATTTACTAATACAAAGCATTTTCTCCTCTGTACAGGTAGTGGAGTGTGTGCCAGAAATAGTAAGCAGGCGCAAAGGCACCTGAGGGAAGGAATGGGAGCAGGTATTTGGTACCTTTGCATGGGGGTGAGCAGGCTCAGAGCTGGAGCGTGGCAGGGCAGTCCAAGCAGCATGTGCAGTGCTCTCCCTTCCCCTAACTACCTAGCAGTTCGGGACTAACCAAGTGGGATGAGAGCACTGAGGAACGTGCTGATATATGAAAGGGTGTGGAGACCTTCAGGAGGGCAGGATGAACAGGCTGCTCCAAGCACAGAACATGTGGCTTCTGGCTGGATGTAGAGGGCAGGATTGAGGTGTTGTGTTTTTCTTATTATGGCCACAGAGAACTTTTTATCATTGCTGCCACAAATCATTTGTGCAGATGAAATGCGGGGAAGTAGTAAAGAATAAATGGCTAAAGAGTTAGTAAGGAAATGCCTAAAGTGGTGCAATATTCAGGGGCTTACTCTACTGGTACCCAGTTCCAGAGGATGCTGAGCCCCAAGTGATGGCTGAGCTGGCGGTGAGAGATGAGGAAGGGAGAAAGGGCCAGTGGCTGCAATAGGGATATCACAAAGCTTTCTTCATACCACACCTCTGCTGTATCCCTGTGGCTGGCAAAGCTGTTTTTGCCAGGGGAATTACCAATGTGCCTGTACTTTCAGGCCCTTTTCTCCAAGGACGGTGGAGACCCAGGTCGTGGTGTACCATGCACAAATAACATTGGTGTTACTAACCAAAATGAACTGGAGGGATAAACAAGGCAAAGCTATTTAGTAAAAATGGTGTATTTTATCAGTCATGAGCTGATCCATAGTCTGGTTGAGAGAGGATTTGGGTTTTACGCCCATACTCCATGGATGTTAATGGTATGCTTGAGAGATCTTCATTGAGGCGCTTTGCGGTCTCATAGAGAAAACGTGTTGCCAATTCACACAAAAGTTACAGTTTGGAAGCTTTATTTTCCCCTCAGCCACATAAGCTAAAAGCATTTTTGAAAGTGAAAACCAGGAGCCTGTAACAAGGCATGGATTTTGTGCCAAGTTCCATGGTTCTGCAAGTGGAGAATACTTGAAGTCCCTTTTTAATGCTCAAAGCAGGAAAGAATGAGCTAGGCCTCCCCACTCCTCTTTATTTTTTGTTTTAAATCCCTTTTTTTCCTAAGGGCTCCCGAAGTATATTGGCATATACTAAAACAGCCTTGACTGGACATTATAGATGATGGATTGGTGTGTAAAGGATGCCTTCTAGTATTTGGTTAGAAAAGTAATTGTTTGGATGTGTATCACTTCTAGATTAACCAGAGGCAGAGGCATAGCTTCATACAGCCAGTAAGATGAATTCTCTGTGGATTGACATTTTGGGAAACTAACAATCTTGCAAAGACTCAGTAAAGCTCAAATAGAAGAGCAGGCCTGCGTCCATTTTGCTCTTTATCAGCAAATGCCCTTTTCAGGTCCTTGGGAGCCAGACTTGCATCTGAAAACCATTCCAAAGTATTATGCTTTAATGAAAGGAAAAAAGCCCTAAACAACAGTCTGGAAATGATCTGGCCTTCAAACCTACTCTGTTGTCTTTGTATTGTTGGACTCTATAATAAACAGTTTTGTTTGTCTGTGCTGTGCTGGGCTTGCTTGTAAGAAGTGTAAGACTTCAGGTGCATTTACTCAACTGATTATCAACAAAGGGTAAGTACAGATACTAAGAGGTTAATGAGAACTGTCTGTTTCAAGGTGAGTTATAAAAACATTTAGTGTTTTTATGTAAAGTTCAGTTATGCTAATAAAATCACTTAAAAGAAAAAAACAGACCCATATGGTTAGCAGAGAAAGTTTGTTAAAAGTAATTCTAATTTCCACATGTGCTTTTGGCTTATTTTTGGTGGCTTATGTGGAAGGTTTCAAGGGGTTTGTCCCGCTCATATTTTACCTCCTCCTCCTACTTTGTCAAAATCCAATGGGAGCATGATGCTCCAGGCATCTTTGCAGGGGAAAGACTACCAAATAAAGATAAGAGCAGTCAGGTGTATCAAATAAAATAAAAGTTTAAGGAGATCCTTTAGTTTAAGGAAGGGGAGGGCCAAAAGAAGCACATAGAGGTGAGCACATGGAAATATGCAGTTGTGGTCACACTGTGGATGTGGAGAAGGAGGGCTCCGGTTTGCACCCAGCACAGCAACTTCCCTGGCCATAGGAGTCCCTGCAGCAGAAGGCACCACTGGCGCTCAGCCAGCGGCATCTGCCATCACAGTGAAGTACTTGCACAATGGGTGAAGCAATTCCAGGTCTGCCAAAGTCCTCCCGTTCACTTCTTCATTTACAGCTAGAAAAAACCCTAGGTTGGCATAACAAGAGCAGGTAAGACATTTCAGATGAGTACAATCTGACCTGACATGCCTCAAAGTGAGGTTCCACAAGTCTGCCCAATTTCCCTTTCCATCCAGAGATTCCCTCCTTGTGCCACCTCTAATCCCTGTTCTCCAACCCACTTTTTCTCCTCCTGAAGCACTCCACAAACTCCTTCTGACAATGAGTAGTTTCACAAGCTATTTGTGGTGACAGTGCCTAGCCCCAGCCCCAGCACTGCTGCATTGCTGTGTCAGTGCCAGATGAGCCTTTGCTGCTGAGGAGTTGCACAAAATGTGTGTGGGATGGGATGAGGAACATCTCAAAGGCATCACTGCTGCTACGAGAAATGCCTATGAAGCTGGAGTGTTAAATTCTCATTGACAGTTGAGTTATAGCAAGTGGGATGGTGTAGTATGGAAATAAGATACTTATAAAAACACAGCCCACCGAAACCAAACCCTTTTCTCCCCCTCTGGCTCCAAAAAACATGAAGTATTTGGACTAGATCCAGCTGTAGCCCAGGTTCTACAGAAAAAAGGGTCAAATGGCAAAACCTAGAAGAAAATCTGAAACCAGGAGGTGACTGGCTGGAGTGTTATTACAGGGGTTAGTATTGTTTCAACAGAAACATGAAGCACTTCTGTTCCTCACTCATCACAGAATCCCAGACCGTTAGGGATTGGAAGGGACCTCCAAAGCTCCTCCAGTCCAATCCCCCTGCCGGAGCAGGAACACCCAGATGAGGTTACACAGGAAGGCGTCCAGGCGGGGTTTGAATGTCTGCAGAGAAGGAGACTCCACAACCTCTCTGGGCAGCCTGGGCCAGGGCTCTGTCACCCTCACTGAGAAGAAGTTTCTTCTCCAATTGAAGTGGAACCTCCTGTGTTCCAGTTTGTGTCCGTTACCCCTTGTCTTATCATTGTTTGTCACCGAGAAGAGCCTGGCTCCATCCTTGTGACACTCACCCTTTATATATTTATAAACATGAATGAGGTCTCCCCTCAGTCTCCTCTTCTGCAAACTAAAGAGCCCCAGCTCCCTCAGCCGCTCCTCAGAAGGGAGATGCTCCACTCCCTTGATCATCTTTGTAGCCCTACGCTGGAGGGCTCATAGCCTTGATAAATCAAAAGCTTCAGATAGCATATTTTTAAACATTGAACAGTGATGATAATCTCTTGGACAAAGCTGCATACATCAAACTTACCGGCTAGGATGGTATCCAGTTCAGTAGTTTGCAGCTAGCTAGAACTTGTGAGTACATTGTGGCTTAGTTGTTTTTTTTTTCAATTAAAAAATAACGTATTTCAAAGTGAAACACATGTTTTTGTGTGTGTGTACGTGCGTTTGTGTGTAAACTTACTGATTTCAATTAGTGCCTTGGCCTCTGGGCCCTTGGTATGTATGCCAGGACAAGGCTGTGATTCACTGTGGTTGAAACCTTTGGGATTAGCTAAAGACGTGGCAGAAATACATACAGCTGTAGTGATCATCTTGTTCAGGATATGCAGAGTCTATGCCTAGGTCAGTGAAGCAGATGAAAGGATGAGAAAAATTAACTGATGTTTCCAAATGCTTTCACTGAAAAATTTGTTCAAGACGTACCTGTACTTGTGCGCGCACACACAAATTGTCCTCCATAAAAATGAAGGGCTCAGCATGCACTGCACCCTCCACATGTAACCCCTTGGGCACCTAACTTCCTAGCCCTTCAACACCCATAAATGATCTGAAATTTATTCCCAAGCAGCCACCTCCTACTGGGAAGGAGGAGTCAGGGACTCTCCAAAATGTTTTTGGGACCAGTACTGAGTGACTATGGGCAAAATCCTCAGATAGGCCTTTGAAGGGCTGGGAAAATGAAGAGAGCTTTGTCAAGTGGGGCTGTGGGAGTCTGGGGGCGACAGGTTAGTCAGTAGGGGGCTGCCCATTGCGGCCACAGAGAACCCTGTGGTAGCAGTGAGGTTAACCAGCAGAGTTTGTGCAGCTAAAAAGCACAGACCCTACTACTGAGACAAAAAGGAAATTACTATTAGTTTTTGACGGGCATTGTTAACCTATGTCTTGTAAATCTTTCTATGACCCAGCTGAGCTTCACAGACCAGCGAGGCTGCTCCCTAGGTGGGTATGGTGACACGGTATGTGGCAGAAACAAGCCCACGCTGGTGGTGCTACATCACCGTATCAGCATGGCACTACTTCTGAGTCAGTAAGCCTTGCAGAGAAGTAACTACATTAGGCTGGGCTCTGTGCCACACTCACGCTGTAAGATGGCATTTAGATTGGGGCTGGCTTGTGTCCTGCCACTCCAGGGCAAAGGCAGAGTGACTCTGAGTTGGCTCCAAGTATTGTATGTAGGTAAAAGACAAGTTGCTTATCTACTTGAGAAAAGGATGGGAAGCTCTCAGGTGGGTATAAGTACCCTGATTCTCCTCAAGTGGCTGGCTGTGTCGCTCCTACAAAGCTCTTGTTGAGGGATTTTGGCACTTGGCACATTGTGATGGGTTGAAGTCCAGCAATTCTAAAACCCTTAACAGCACTAACAAATTGAAATCCAAAGCTCTGGGTCATAAGTGTAAAAAAAAATGAGTATAAATACTGTACATCTTAACTTCATAAAATTCAGAGTTTTCATTTGCTTCTGCAGCAGTGAAAATTTCTTTAAGCAGAGATGTCCGTTTTAGGTATTTTAAATAACGTGTCAGAAGAGCAGAGGAGTGTGCACAGAGTAGGGCTGTAATTGATGAGTGGGTGGAGAACAGCTATTACTCTGATGTTTAATATTCCAGGATGACAGAAACCAGAGACGGATGTTTTCATTACATTTTCTGTCTTCAACAGATGGTAAATTAAGGGTGGCCTTAGATAGCAAGGTGCTCTTCAAAAAAAAAAAAGCAAGGGAACAGCACTGAAATGGATGTATTAGTTGTTCTTCTCTTTGTCCTCTGAAGAATGAAAATGCAGCATGTCGGATTATGGAAATCTATTTATGGTGTAATTTGTCATCAAAACCTGTGCTTGCTTTCTCCACCATCTTTGTTAATAATTGATACCTGTTCTGAAATCCAGCCGCTTCCCGTTTATGTGGTGACAGAAAACAAAGCCTCCAATGGAGAGCCACAGATAATAAAATAACCTTTTCTCGTGCTGTTTCTACTGATGTTTTGGGCAGAAATGTCACTGCTGGAGCAAATACTTACGAAAACATTTTGGAGTGAACAGTCAGGAAGCCAATAGATCAGGAAACAGTAACTACAAGAAGCATACGAAGTTCCCCTTTTGGGGAAGCAGCTGTATGGGTGGCCCTATATATTTGTTTTCCCTTATTAGTTCAAAATACCTGCATTGCTAGGGGAGAAAACAAGGATTTTTCAAGAATAAATACCATAAAAGAAAGTAAGTGAAACAACTACTATTTTAATAGTTTCAGATTATTTAAGTTTTTTGAGGATTTGTTAATCTAATTGCAAGAAGCAATTCTCTGCACAGCAAGTACAGGTAAATCTGTTCTCTCAGTTGTCAAACTGGAGTCAGGAACCATCAGATTCAGCAATACTCCAATGCTGACTTGAAGAACAGCCTCAGAGCTGGTGTTCCTGTCTCCCTGGGTAACCCTTTAATCAGGAGCAGGGACCAGAAATCAGTTCTTCACTGCAGGATCAGATATTTGCTGGCAGATTCCTTATTAAATAACGGATCCCTAGGACAGTAAGCTGGAGTACCCTTTTTGGCTAGACACAACTAGGCTATAAACCCAGCATCCTTGAACACCTGGAAAGGGCAAGATGCTGTTGATTTGAACCGACTGGACCCTTTTTCCTTGGGAATTCTGTAAACAGAAGCACCTGACTTTAGAAAGCTGTGCTGGATTTTTTATTATTTGAAAAGCTGCTCTTTTAGGTAGTCCATCAAAATAAGGGCTTCTTTTTCATTTCTTCCTAAGAAGAAATTTTGCCAAATGTCATCAGTGGTGGAAACTATGAGCTCAGTGTATGCACAAAACCAGCAATACCAACACTGGCACTGAACGCTGGCAAAGGTGTTCAGCTGTGTTTTGAAAGGGCCACCTCCAGGAGCAAAAGACAAGTTCAGCAACACAGCTCTCATAATATTTTCCAGAGTTTGCTGTAAGTGCTGCTGATCTTCATAGTTTCAAGACTTTCTCCATTAAGCCATAGAAGGAAATACCACTGCCATAAACGTCAGAATTTCTGTTTGGATCCAGGTCTCCTTGAGCATGACTGGTTCGCATTTTTTTGCATCACAGCTATAATGGTTAAAGCAAGGTATTCTGACTATCACAACAGTAGAATTATTCCCAGCCAACACTTTAAAAAGACTAGAAAAGGACAAGCAAAGTGGGTGGATTACTGACAGTTCTAAATGAACATTAGAAGAATTTATTTTAAAATCCTAATGACATATGTTTGCATGTAGGCAAGAAAACTTAAGTCATAGTAGCAGTAAACAGCAAGAAGTACTGCCTGTTAGTTTTTGTTGGGGCCAGGAGTCTAGTAATCTTTTCAAAAAAAATGTTTTTTCAGTGTATATACAAGAAGGAACTACTAATCCTGGTTCTTTATTAAAGGGACAAACAGCCATTTCCCAAAGTTTAGGAATTAACAGTTCTTTGTCCTGTGCATTTTGTTGGTCTTCATATGTTCACTGAGTTTTCTCTCTGCTTGCTACCTTTTCCACGGATTTATATGGCATATATTTAGCAAGGAGTAGGTTTTGTATAGTCTCGCTATAGTAAAATCATATGAGCGCTACCCTTTTTTTAAGTAATTGATCCACCCAGCTCTTCAGCCCCTAATAATTAACTGCATGTTATGGTTTAAGGGTTAACAGGTGGTAGCTGTAGGACTCTGAGGGGTCAGCGAGCAGCACTGTTCCCTCCCCTTTCTGGCCACAGCCTGAAAAACCAAAGAGACTGCAAGTCTGGAGGGCTCTCCTTCCTTCTGGACAACCTCCGGTCGCATCCTGGGACGGCCGGGCCTGCCTCGGTGGCATCCACTGCCGTTCTCTCCTGGCACCACTGTGGTCCCTGGCGATGAGTCACAGTGGCCATGAGGGACTGCTGGGATCAGCTTTCGGGTTTTGTATATAGTCGAATATCCTTTGTCCCTTATTAATTCCCTTTGTCGCTTATTAATTCCCTTTTCTCCCATTTTCTCATTAAACTGGCCATAGTCTTAACTTCCAACCTAAATAAATATTAAAATATTAAATGTGCTTCAGTGGGAGACGTGCATTATGTAGAAGTATTTCTGCACTGGGCACGTTAAGATCTATCCCGCCGTCATTGAAATGAATGCGTATGTTGACTAGTCTGTACTGCCTGCTGTTAATTACCCTTGGTTTCCTCTGCATAGACCTTGTGTCTTGACAGTAAGAGAGTTTGACTTGTGATTGTTGACTGCCACTGAACTTCCTTACAACTGATGCAGTCACCTTCTGATATGAAGAGCTGTTACAGGGAGCTTTGCAAATCATGGGTGAGTTCTATTATTATATTATAATATTATTATTAATAATAATAATATTATTATATTGTGATTTAATGATGATTAGTATTTCAGATTTAGATAATGTGTGTATATATGTGTAATAACCGTGAAAATACTAAAAGCAAAGCCTAGGAGTGCAGAAGCACTCATATCAAGGGTGCCTTTGGAGAATGGACAATGTAGCAGGGATAAGTCAAAATCTTGTTTGTTGTAGCTGTGGTCTTAATTGACTACAAAACCTAATCAACTCTCAGATCATATTTGGAGTTAGATGCAACAATATTGATTAGACAGCAAAGTAAATTAAGAGTTATCAAAAAGTCTTACAAAACCAGAACAACAGCATACTGCTGCAAGTTCCTTTGTGTTCCTGGGAAATATTTAATCATTTTCACATCTTTTTGGAGCAAACAAGATCCCTGTGCTAGCATAAGCATTAAGTCTGTTTCTTCATACAGGCTCACAGCGTTGGACACAGGTAAGGCTCAGGAGAGCCTCAGTGTCCCTCAGTGAAACTCCTCCTTAAAAATAAAAAAACCCCAACCCACCTGAATATATTATTTTGGTCGAACAGTGGACAAACCTGGAATGTAAATTCACATTTCAATTATTCTGAATATAATCCACAAAATTTCAGACAGAAGGATTTTTCAACAGGGAAACAACATTTTCTCTAATGTTATGGACACCTAAAGGCACGTATCTGATTTAGTGGGCCTATTTTGCTCTGTAGATCTGTGCAAATGTACATGTACCTGTATTGCAGATTTCATATAAAACTAAAATAGGAACCTCTCCCGCTAAAGGAACAGTGTGAGGGTATGAGAGCTGAATGTAGGGTAAATACAGCTATCTTGCCACAACCCAGTAAGGTGGAGTTTCCTAACTTCCAATATTTCTGTGTGTTACTATTGCCTGCTGTGCTCTTTGGTGAAGAGAAGATAAATAGCTTCAGATGCTGAAGAGAATAATCTTATATCTTTCTGCCAAATGGCATTCAGCTGAGTCTGCTTGAAAAAAAGTTTAGTAGCGATTTTAATTTCAATAAGTAGAATAATATCTATAAGACACGAAATTTGAAATGTTTAACTGAATCTTGTGTTTCTTCCATGTGCTCTGGAGGTCTTCTGACATTTTTCAAATCTTGATTACTTAAAAGTCCAAGTATAATACCACATTAGTATTCAGAAGGAATGTTTGAATCTTCATGCGTTATTTGATCAGGCTAAGTATGCATCCCACTTTGATTAAGACTTTGCTGATCCCAGAGTAAAATCATTAAACATTCATAAACGACCATTGCTTTTTCTCCTCCTTGGGAATGTACTGACACATTTTATGCAATTATTTGTCTCAAGTATCTTCCTGAACTTTTAACCCCCTTTACATTCTCTTATGCCTACTTATATATAAGTACAGAAATCTTCATTTCAAAGCATTTTTAAAAGCTAATATACAATTCATTTGAGTTCAGTGAAAGTAAAATTATGAAAAAGCACCCTGTCATGGTAGGGCTCATTGCTAATTAACTACATGGGTGGTTTCCTTTGAGGAATAATTCCTTTCAACACTTTAATTCCCAGGTTAAAACGCCTTTGAGTCTAGGCTCATCTTTTAGAAAGATGTTTCTGTAAGTGATAGCCAGACAACATTGTCCTCCAAGGTAAAGTCTGATACCGCTTAGATCTCCTGCTCACACAGCTCAGCTCAATTGCATGAGGACAAATGAAGAATTTAATCCACCAGAGATTATTAATTTTTTTCTTCTAGCCTGGCTTTCTAAACAGACCAGGTTTATGCTTCTTGTAGCACTCCTCTAACCCGATCCCTCCATTCTTTCTCATCATTTGTGTGTTGTCCAGTGTGAGAAGGAGAGGGACATTTCCAGGGCTCCAAGCTGTGCACCACAGCCATGCCACAGCTGCCAGGCACCATCTTCTCTTCCCAAAGTTTTTAAGTAACTAGCTTAAAAATTCAGATTCAGGACTTCTAGCTTAGCCAAGGGAATAAGAAAATTTCCTCCTACTCCTCTGATTATGTTGCAAGACCCAGACCACCAGAAACCAAGCTTGTCCTTGTCGTGGTCCTGAACCTGCCTGAGGACACGTACAGGCCTGTCCCAGCCTGTGGGGTTGTCTGCCGCTGTGTGGAGGAGCACACAGGGAGAACTGCTCACGGCCCTGTGAGGCCCATGGGCAGTGGCTTTCCCTTCCTCCTGCGTTCTCATGTTCTAACTCCCAGCTGGAAATGTAAGAGCCCAAAAGAAACAGATGTAAGCCATTATTTTCAGAGTCTGCAATATTTTAATGTTGAAATACTGAGAAAGCTATTCGAATCAGTAGGTATGCAAAGCTGGGAGAGTAACCAGACTTTCCATCATTTATTCTAAGTGTAAAAATTCCATTTAAGAAATCTATAAAAAATTCTCTTAAATATCCAGTCTTTTTATTATAACATCTTTATTTCATGTGTTTAAAAATTTCTGATGTGTGCTTATTACAATTAAAACTGATGATAAAACCCCCACTGGCTTCAAGAGCAGGGATTAATCAAAATACTTAATTATTCATTACTGGAAGAACACCTGCACAGATTTTTAGGTTATCAGACTTGTTTGCTTTTGATGCCTTGGTTTAACTTTAACGTGTATTGAAGCCTAAGTAGGATTTTGGTACAAAATAGGAAGGATATGTCTACATTGAGGAAAGAAGACATGCAGTTTATATTCTCAATAGAAACTAGACTGGCTTTGTTCAAATGTGTGCTATAAATTCTTCTATATTAATGGTTTCTAAAGCTTAAGAAAGACAATTTTGTTAGTTCTTTTTCTTAGACATTCTTCCCTGCTCCCTCTTTTTCTACCGCTTGCTTTAATTAGAGAACTAATGAATTACTGTCATCAGAAATAGCAGGAAACTAACTTACAGTCATTAAGAACAAACGAGAATTTTAATCAAATTATTAAAAACGTTTCAGGGTGGTTTGTTTTTTAAATCATTTTTTCTATCAGAAATCAAGAACAGAATAATTTCTTACGTGTCTGTGCATTCAGAGCACAGGATTTGGAGTTATAGTCGTCGTCCTTGATTCCTTGATGCTGAAAACTGAAAAATGGGTGTTGCTGATGTTTCTCTTTGTAACTCTTTAAAGAGCAAAACGTCCTGCAGAAAACCACATAATCTTTTTTTCAGTCCTCCTTTACAGTCATCAAGGCTATAAAGCAAAGTTTTTAAGTAAGTGGCTAGCTTGCTTTTACATATTTAGGATTTCTAGCTTAACCGAGGGAATGAGAAAATTTCCTCCTACTTCTGTGATTATGTTGCTTACAGTCACGTGTAATGTGAATGCAGTCAGTACCAGCTGAGTAGATGAGTAAAAGGGCCCTGATTTCTGTTTCAGAATGAAAAGTGAAGTACATCCTTTGACAAGCCATTGTTGAGACTTTTTTCAAACACTTTGCAATGTTTTTTTCCCATCCGTTGCTTTGCTACCTAGATGACATGATTTGTATCTCATGTTTGTTAAAGTTTTGATTTTTGGTAAGCTGTTAAGTAGTCATTCTCTTGAACAAAGTTTCTAGAAACTATTTTTATTATATGACTTCCACATATGTATTTGATCGGCAACCTGTGGTAATTTTACCAATGGTTTCTTTCTCCTGGATGAAGTCTTTAGTGTTACAGGCACAGGAAATGTAGAATTCTTAAAAGATTACCATTCTTGATACAGCTGTGGAAAAGTCGTTGTTGTCCAAAAGGCCCATCAGGTATTCTGACTTCCTTCACTGTCCTCGAGGTTATCTAAGGACAAACACATGAAAAACCAGAAAAGTCAGGGCAACTTTGGCTTTGGAAAGGGAAAAGAAAAAATTGAACAGAATTTCAACATCTCTTTTATAGATGAAATAAAACCTGAGTGCTGCTCTTCCAGGTTTTCCTCAATTGAACCACAGGATTTTCCGACATCGTTATTTGTAACTCTAATGTTGTCAGCTAGATCTATATCTATGTATATGAACATCCATGCTTATTTTAGAGTTTATCTGCAAGTTTAAATGTCAAAACCTGGTAATATTTTAAACCACTCTCACATATATTTTTCCTTGTTTGTTACAAGAAGTTGTCTATAATTTGTCTCCTGATGGAAAAAATTCCTTGTAAGTAAAATTTTTACCTTATTAAGCTTCAGGGTCTATGCAGCAAAAGTAAACTGGAGAACTTCAGGGGATGCTGCCTGTAAAACCCTTTCACTGTTTATAGAGAGAAATCTATTAGGAAATCTATTGAGTTTTACTTGCTGTCTCCCAGTGAAGCTGGTGAGGCTGCAAGAAAAGACAGATTTCAGGTAGTTTCATGTTTAGAAATTGCTCCATGATCTCTGATCATTATACATTATTACTTTGCTGAGACTTGTGTCTGACTTCCACAAATGGTTTTCTGCTTAGTGTCTCATTGGAGGGATCTTCAGTGGCAAAACAAAGAGATGTAGGTCTTGAAGGGTTCAAATGTCGAGAAGTCTGTGTCATATCTCATATTGCTCCATTTATCTTTAAGAGTTGTTTGGTTTTCAGTCTAGCTTAAGAACAGTAAGTCCATTTGGTGCAAAACACTGCTTTGCTGTGTTTTGTGTGGCTGTAATGGTGGTGCTAGCTAGTGCAAAGTGGTGTAACCGACCTGGCCATAGGCAGCCTCCCCTGGCTACCATTCCATGATAACCTAGGTTTCTCAATCTCCCACCTTCTTATTACTGCAGTATCAGAAGTACCTTTAAAAATATGGAAGAAATTTCTTGCTACCCAAAAAGTATCTCTATTGCCATTGAACAGAAAACACTTGTCTAAAACATAACCTGCTGTGCACTGAAAATGATATCCCCTCTCTTACGTGAAGCTTTCTAGGAAGCTTTCCACTGGATGGAAACTGTTGGGGCAGTATTAAAGACACATTTATTCCCATCGCTCCCTGCCCAATCCGTTCTTGTGTGACACACAGGTTCAGTGGTGCTGTGGCTATGCAAATTTCTCCATCGCTGTTTCCATGACAGTAAAAAGGATCAGTACAACGTCTGTTTGTGGATGCCTGCTAATATTCATTTAGCAGCATCTGCAGCCATAGAGCCCATAATGTTTAGGCAACTTCTGTGGCAGACAGAATTACTGATCACTTAATAATGCAAGACAAAGCAGCGTTAAGAGATGGATTATCTATTGCGGTGTAAAATTAGCACTTAGATACCAAACACACACCACAGTGCCCTCAAACTGCCTAATTTAGCGATTTCAGTACCTGATAAATATGCTAAATACGTGGGACATATTAGATCAAATTTAGTGGTATAAAAAGTTAATTGAAATATTTCGAAAGGGTTACAGTAAGAAGGTTTTAAAACATGAGCCTTTTATTTCAGGATCAATATTCTAAATGAACTGGTTGAAACCAAACTGTTTCTATTGTTGCAGCAGGGAGTTACACAGGCAGGTTACACTCTGCATTAGGTGATATTACAGACTGTTACACTGATTATAGAAGGCCCTGTCACAGCAGCGTGATATTTGCATGGTGCTGGGGAAAAGTTCTATAGTAACTCATGTTTTCTTTTAGATTCTGCCGTTCTGGCGCTGTAAAGCATCCACATTGTGTGGATCCTCCAGTGTTGAGGAGGAACCTGATGCTTACTTTGAAAATCCTAAGAGAGAAGATGCTCTGGTTTGCATACAGTGTTTAGCAAACCACGTCATTCTCTGAAGCACCTTCTTTCTCAAGCCAGCATTTTTCTGGTTTGGAGCGTGGTCCTTCCTCCATGAGGGCAGGTCAGCTGCCTGGGAGACAGGGGACTGGAAGCACAGAGCAAGGCAGCCATTGCTGGTGGCTCCTCATGCCTGACTGCAACTCATCCTTTATGCATTCAGCTCAGGAAAATGTTTCCTGATGTACTTATTTTAAAAATAAAAGACCTTTAGGAATCAGCAAGAAAACCTGAGTTTGGGCCTAAATATCTTGCAGATTTTGCCATTATACTTAATAAACTGCATCAGTGTTGGTGGAGCTCATGGTAGTGTTGCAGAAACTGGTAGATCACTTCAGTAAATTGAGTGGAGGGAAACTGGGAGGAGAATTAAGTCCTCTGTTTATGTCCATTGGCCTGCAAACGTAACTACATACCACCAGTGCACTTAAGAGACTAACAGTGATAGCTTGCCAAGTGCACTTTTAATTCCTTGTGACTTAACAGATCACTTGAGGGCCTTGCAATTGCATTTTCCTGCCATTCCACTTCATATTTTTAAGTGATCTATTTTTGCTGTGTGAGCTTTGTGTTGTTTGTCTTCGCATTTTCTAAAGCTCTGGTTACAGACCAGTGGTGATAAGCAACTCAGTCCTCCAACTGTTCACAGCTGGAATTTTTTATTATGGTAAGGATATGGAGGGAGCAGAAAATAAATGGGCATCTGGGGAGTTCCCTGCTTAGGCACTGTCTTGCAAAGATCAGAGCTGGAATCAAAATTAAATCCAAATGGTCTCTTTTACTTTCTTGCACATCAATAGTCTATTATTAAAATCCAGTTTCTGTGACTCAAGATTCATTTAATTAGCCTATTCATTAATAGGACAGCTTTAAATATGCATCATTATTGTCTAGAGACCACCTAAATTAGGCTGATTGAAAATTGGTCATAAATTGCAAATGTACATTGATCCTTTCTGCCCACTCTTGCTTTTGAGTGGAGGTCATGTGCAGAAAAACCTTCTTCCCCTTCAAGTCAATCCGTATGTTGGAACAGCTGCAGTCAGAACATTGGCAGTACCTGCCATTTGCAAACAGATGAGGATAACAGACAAGTCAGAGTTGTTTTCAAGAAAAATACAAACTATCCTGGCTGATATATCACAATTGCTGTTTTTCTGACTTATCAGGGCCCAGTTCATTTCCTCACAGGTTCAATTGAATCCCTGTTATCGGTAGCAGTGACCAGAATTTTAACAGAGATAAGCAGAATATGTAAATGCACTCATGCTTCCAAATCCATCAATGATGGTGTTTAGTCTTCTCTGGACAGGAGTGTAAGACCCTAGAATAAGCCCTTTCCCATAAGAGTGTATCTTTAGGTTTCCTGAACCAGCTCAATATCTACTCTGACTACCCTCATTAGGAACTGTGTAGATCGATCACCCCTGAATTGAGGCTCCTTGTCGTCGTGCTAGAGCTCGTGAAGTTGCAACAGCAAAAGAGCAGAGCTGATTAGATAGAAGTCTCCTCTGGCCTTACTTCCTGGGGAAGAAGGAGGGAGAACGTCAGCTCACAAGGCTACCAGAGAAACAGGACTTCTTGGGAAGCGGGTTGCAACACTGGTCTTTTGTGCAAGAGCCAGACTTCAGCAGATGACACAGGAATGTCCTGGGGTCCAAGGCTGGAGGACTGAGCTCTGGGCCAGCTGCCACAAGAAAAGGGAATTCCAGCCCGCTGGGGAATTGCTGGCATGAGCAACAGGGGTGTGGGAGGGGAGGCCCTGAGTTTCTCCCCTAGCACAGAATTTCTTTTCTCTGTTAGACCACAGTATGAGTCCAAGCACTTTGAGGGCTATTAACTCCTTCACGCTGCCAGAAAAAATACAAGGAGAAGTTCATCGGGAGTGTGAAAGGGGAAAAGCCTACGTATAATAATAATGCAGGACCAAGATATGTAAACAATATTTTCAATAATCCCTTCACTAAAATATTTCCAGTTATTTCTTATTTATTTATTCTAGGTAACCATTACATTCTTGCTGCGTATGGGAGATTAGATATTTGGTATTCTTTAACTTTTCTGCTTGATTTAACCATTTGCAGACATAATGACTTAGAGAAATAAGGTGAAGATCCCACAAACCAACAGTCACACACATAGAGGCGCATGGTGTCTGGAGGCAGTATTTCTGCTGGAATAAAGCTGCAGAGCACATTACCATGTTTTCATTTGGTGATACTGACTTTCCAAGTTGCTGACACACAGTGATATGAACGGTAGCATTCCTACTGCTTTCTCTGTGACATCAAAAGGTCTACTTTCTATCAATTTATTTCTCAATTTTTTTTTCCAAATTCATACATCCAAGACGTAATTAAATAAGTTTTGTATACTCCAAAGTTGCTTTTAATGCCTTGTTGTCAGGCAGCAAACAACAGGCAGTCTCCAAATGTAGAAAGTCCAGATCTAGGGTCAATATGATTATCAGGCAGTTTGAATTTATTTGTCCTTATGGTCTTAGAGAAGCACATAGAAGCAGTTTATAAGAAGAGACAATTTTTATTTTTGTGTTCATGAAAATGAAGACATTAAATGTCAAAGTAAATGTCAAAGTAGTTTTCAGATTGAAAAATTAACAGGAGGCTTACACAACCTCCCTGTCTTTTTTCCCCAGCTCCTCTGAAGTAGGTATTTGCTCTACTTACAAAATGACTCCTTCACAGTAAAGTGGTACCAAAGAACTCGGAGCTTCCAATGGCCAGTGCCACCCATGCCCTTTCTTGACAGAGTCTAACAAATCCCTTTCGTACCATTTGCAAGACAGGGTATGGATCCTCCCTTTCTGGGACCTGACACTTGCCGTCACACCCTGCTCGCTCATGGTGTGGGGGAATTGCAGCTGATCCGCTGCGGTGTACGCTCAAGGAGGCTTTTCCTTTGTTGTAATATTGTTGTTTCTCCTACAGAGCTCAGCAACAACAGAAACTGTGGCTTTTTCTCTGTAATTCCTCCCGTACTGGTGGTTGACGAACAGGAATGAAGTCATGAGGTCAGGTTTTTCATTCATCGTCATTCGTTTCTCAAGGCCCTTAGGTCATAGTTTTCTATTCACGCAGTGAAAAGAGAACGCGATGCGCACAAATGTCCTTCCAGGGAAGCAGTCGGGTAGACTTGAGAGAGGTAAATACTAAAGGAATTGTTAGTGAGGTTCACTGAGCTATTAAAGATGTTTTGGTACAATATCCAGGATATTTGTATCAGACCTGTGTAACACTGCTGTAAAAAACCCACTGCATCTCCTGCCATACCTGATAACACGTTTTTTCCCTAAATGCTTTAAGGTGTGTTCATTTAGATGTTTTGTGTCAGTATTCCTACCATTGGTACATATAGTAAATACATTTTTCAACACTGTAGCACTTATTAAATAGGCCAGTAAAATTGAAAAAATAGCTAGGGAGTTCAGTTAATGGATTGCTGATTTCTTTTTTCCTTTTTGGTATAATTAATCAAGAGAGTCCCTGTAATAAGGTTTTATATTAGTCTTTTATGATGATAGCAATGTTCTCCACTGCTGACATAACCCTAACTGCTATTCACAGAGGTGCTAACAGGCTTCAGGAATACCTATGGACCATACTGTATATGTATTTATGTACTCACCTCTATTCCTGTTTAGAGACTGATAAAAAATTTTAAGAGCCGTCTGCTAAAGCATAAATCCTATCAGAAATGAGGTTTTGTGAGAGGTGCAGAGAATGTACTAAAAATAAAAAAGGTGTAAAAGTCTTTAGTTTTAAAAACAGATGTGATAGGCCCCTATGAAATAATTTCCTACTGCTATCGTGCAGATTAGCTGCACAGATTGTGTTACTGCTCTCTTGAACAGATGGTCTGTACTTCCCTTGTAAACTCCAGAGTTACTGGACAACAGAGGTATTTAATTTTGAGGTCCTTTAAAAAATAATCCTGCTTTAGATTTGTTTCTTGATGAAGATTCATGTATTTTTACTGCAGGGTAATATTCGTCCAAAGCTTAAATCCCTACCAGTTTATATCTGGAACAATTCACATGATTTGTCTCCAACTTTTGCTGCGTTATATTGGTGTGACTGCCAGCTCCAAGTGCTTTGTTTTATTTTCTGTCCAGTGACTCCACCCATCTCCCTGTGCAGTTGAAAAGAAACCAACATTAAGCAAGCTTTGCTTACAGTAGTATCTGCCAGCAGAGTCCGGTTAGGTTCGATCTCTCTGCAGTTGTTTTACTTGGGTAAGAAAAGAACTGTTGTTCCAATGACTATCTTGAGAACTTCTAGGTAAATACGAATATTTGCATGACCCAACTTTATGAACACCACCAAACTTAGCATGGTACCATCCAATGGTCAAGTACAGGATACACATCTCATTCCCATCTGTCTTCATGTAGCACATAGTTTTGTCTGGCAGGGTGGATAATGGATATATATTTAACTATGTTTAAATATTTCCTGGCAATACAAAACAGGACTGTAACAACTATCAATGCTGCAAATTGCACTGAACATTTTATGAACTCAGAATTTATGTCGCTGTTTAGTTTTGTTTTGCTTTTCTGCCGTGTGTTTTCTTAGAAAGGCCTCGAGCTGACAATATATCAAGTGAATTCTAAGTTAACAACTTTACTGCCTTATTTTATATTTCTAAAAATTATGTTGGAGAATTTAGTACCTGTAAAACTCTAATAGCTTCAGGGCTAAACTCAATACAAGGATCTATAGCAGCACAGCTAGCACACACCATGGCAGATGGATAAAGAAGCTGCAACTCCATTTGCTCAGAAGGACTTGCATAAGTCAAACCTGAGTGCAGAAACTGTGAGTTTCTAGTAAAAACAGACACATACCAAACACAGTCCCATATGGGCTGCAAGGTGCATCCAAGCACTTTTCCAGCTGCTCCCACATGGGGAATGACTCCTCTTCCCTTCCTCCCAGACAAAATTCAGAGAAGTGGCTTTCTGGATGCAAGGACCTCAGCTGTCACAAAGGACCATAACTAATATTTCTCTCCAAATGACTGTATAACTTGACTGTAACTTGCAGACTACAGAGCTTCCTCACCTATCATCTCCACATTGGCTGGCAGCATCACTGCATTTCGGGCCACATTTGTCTCAATCATGGAACAAAAATGAGCAGCAGATATGTAATAGGATAATCCCATCATAGTGTTTAGATGTTTGACATCATCCAGCCTTCATAGATCTGACGTAATTAAATGTTAATTTGTGCCCTACCGCTTTTATTTGTTTTTGTAGTTGATGTTTCTTGCTCATTGTCTTCATGAATGTCTAGCCCATTGGATACTGAAAACAAAGGCTTTGTCATGTAGAGTGATCCTGAGTGCCTGTTCACACACGCTTAAAGGAGTTGCCTTTTTACACCTCTTGCTGAGCATGCAATGGGACATAAATTCCCTGACTCATCACCTAGGAAAATGGCTTGCACTAAGGGTTTTCTCTTTCTCTGTCATATATTTCAACAAAGCCAGGTCACTGCTTGCTCTTTTACCAGATTTAGTACTCTCTTGCCCAGGAGAAGAGACCAGGGAAGGTACCTTTATTGCATAGTTTTTATTGCAATCTGAACTAGCCTCGTAGCATCCTTCCTGGGTTTAATTTTTGACTGAGATAAGCTGCTTGAGGAGACAGATCTGAAGACAAATTCCTACAAGTGAAAACTGACCCCAGAGCCAAGGGAGTGCTTAAGAAAATCTTGGTCCTCATAGTCCACAGAATTACCATCTTCCTCACTCTGCCGTCCTGCAAGCACCTTTCTCAGAGAGGGTGCTTAGGCAGGAATTGCAGGAGTTTTGCACTGTGTCGCATGTTTTTCCACAGAAAGAGATGACATGACTCTTATTGCATTCCTTTTTCGCTTTGTTACCAACTTACAAGCTTTTCCTACAAATCAGTAAATCCTTATTAGGTAAACTGAGACGCCTGTTCGGCAGCAGAGGATCCATCTGTGCTTTTAATCTGTGAGGAGTTCTATTCTAGCATCCAAATAGTTCACCTTTTTTTTATAAGAGAAGCTCAGGGAATAGATATGCTTGTTTGTTATATTTCCAGTGGCTTTAGCATGCTCTGTTCAGTCACTGCTGCTCTCTGTTCTTCTCCACAGGGAAGGAGTTTCAGATGTAGAGAGGTGACCTTATCTATCGTTACTAATTAACACTCCCACATAGAAGTTAGCGCCTCTGCCATAGCCATGCAGAGAGCCCCTTACTCGAGATGCAGGGCAGGCAAGCAGGTTATTAACAACCATGTCCAAATGTGGGCAATTCCTTCCTACAGCTTCTGCCAGGAGGAGCAGAAGTTCGTGCATACATCAGTCTCCGAGACAAAGGAATATTCCTGAGTATGTTAATGGCAAAGTTATATTGCCAGTTATATTAACATAAGTCACATTTATGGGTCCTCTCAGAGTCCTCCTTCCCAACTGCAGGAAGCACGTGCATTGAAAACTCTCCTGGGATGTCTAATTATGGGGAAGTTCAATTTTTTTTACATTTCCAGGACCCAGAAGATTCCATTTTCTCTCAAATATTTTTTTATTTGCTCTGTTAATCTGTGCTGTTATATCTTAACATGAGAAAATATAGAAATCTAAGGGATTGCTTTACAATATCACTTGAGTTTATATGCTCTTCTGGCACATAAGTCAGACTCTAGAGGGACCAGCTAGCTTAGAAATTCTCTCAAGGCTGTAGCAAGAATATAACTACTTATTTTACAGTATAGCTGTTCCTTGAACCTTCAGCTTGAGCGCATCCTCTGGATTTATAACCTCCTTGATGCTAAACCAGCATTTTCAATATCATCTGGAGGAGAGCCATGGATCTCCCTGCTATGGGATCAAATTAGCTTTCTGATAAATAGTAGGCAGTTAGAGTGCCAATAGTCTAAAGTAATGCTCAGGGAAGAAAATAAACGATCTGTAGAGAAAGCATTATCCTTTGTTTCATGATAATAAATGACAAAATACTTGGGTTGAATATCAACACATCTGGCAATAAGGCCTTGTACATAAAAATAAAAAGTTCTCTGGCATGTAAACAGCACTGTCTAAGAAAATTTAAAAAAAAACCCTTGCTGTCAAATACTTTTCCCCCCTATTCAGTTGCATGGCAAGAGGCCTGGGCGAGCTGCTGAAGATGGTGTAACCAGCTGGCTCCTGGCATTAGGTTTTTTTGCTCCCTGTGTTAGGGAGTCACTGGAGCTCCCTCACATGTTTTCTGGGCAATTAATTTCCCTCTAACCTTTCTTGCTCAGGGCTCCTCAGAGGCTTTGCTTGTAGAGGCTTGGCTTTGCTGCTTCTCTGGGCTTGGCAACACAGATCAAACTCAGAGACTCAAGTACCTGAACCGAAGGACCAAGAAGGAAATGTTCCTGCTGCAGCCTTTACTCCATTGAGTCTATGGGACCTCAGAGGCCTCTACGTCCCCTGGAAGGTTGTAGAGGGCTTCTTAAGGAGACACTTCCTTGAGGCTGAGACAGAAGCCCTGTGCTACAAGGCATCTTTCATCCCGTCAGACAGAGACACAGAATCACAGAATCACAGAATCACACAGAATCCCAGAACGTTAGGAATTGGAAGGGACCTCAAAAGCTCATCCAGTCCAATCCCCCTGCCGGAGCAGGAACACCCAGATGAGGTTACACAGGAAGGCGTCCAGGCGGGTTTTGAATGTCTGCAGAGAAGGAGACTCCACAACCTCTCTGGGCAGCCTGGGCCAGTGCTCTGTCACCCTCACTGAGAAGAAGTTTCTTCTCCAATTTAAGTGGAACCTCCTGTGTTCCACAATTGCTCCACATGCTCCCGAAATGGAGGCTGTGTCTGTTCTCCTGTGGTGCCTCCAAAACTTCGTGTGCTCCAGTCTCGGGGCTGAACGTTGGCTCAACTGATCAAATAATCAATGTGCAATTTTAAACTCTGGCTGCAAGAAGTCGTTTTACTTGATGTATATTTAGACCAGGGAATAGTGCCACTTTTCTTATGGAAACAGTCTTGCTGAATGAGAGTAAATCATACCTATAAAGTTAGCCTTCCTAACCTGTAAAACGTATCAGAAATGGATGGAAAAATGTTTCCAGCGAGCTCCTTTTCAGTTTCTTTAGAGCAGAAACAAGTTTGTGGTTAATATATATATGACACTGAACCCTGTGATTTTGGCATTTACTAGCTTTATGCCAACGGGAGAACCACAAATGTACATGTAGTGACTCCCCTTGCGGAAATGTCATCTCCTTCACCCTCCAAGAGCCAGAAATGTTTCCATTTCTGAAAAACAGACCATCAAGTGGTGTGGTGGTACTTACCACCACAAATTAAAATCTTTGATGAAATCAGATGGATAGGTTTGTTCAGACTGTGCAGTATATACTTAGCCTGCTCCACAAATGAAAATGAAAGAAATCTGTCAGATGGCTCTTGTGGGCTGGTGTGTGTCATAGTATTTATTTAAACAGATCAACGATTCTTGGGATCTATTGCACAGCTTAATTCACGATGGAAATACAAAATGGAAGATAAATAATTAAGCAGTTGAATAGTAAAACTCCAATTTTTTGCCTTTTATTTCCCTGCTGCAGGGATGTAGTTACGAGTCAACGTTTCCACTGGGACCTGGTGACTGTAACCGAGGTGTAAACAGTTTGCACTGGTGGTGCTAAGTCCCATCTAGAACTGATTATTTAACTGTTCGGTCTGAAGCCACTGGCCTATTGGGAGAACTCATCTAAAAACATATTTCTCATGCATTTTAAAGCAATTATTTAAATTCCTGTTGCTGGCCTGTTTTCTCCAGAGCCTGACAGAAGTAAAGCAGCACAACCTTACGTCAGGAGAACCCATGGAAGTTTCTTCTCCTCAGCTTACAGCCAGGCAGGCTGGGAAGCTTCCTGGGGATGCAGGACCTCATGGCGAGAGGAAATCTGCAAAATCTCTCAAAATTCCCGGTATCCAGTGCTGTGAGTACTGCTGTGCAGTTTAATCCTATGGGTTCGTTTTTGCAATGTGGTGTTTCAGCACTTTCAGCTATCAGCTGTAGCTGATCTTCAGTTGCATACCACGCAGGACCTGCAAGAGTCTTAAACTAATTTTGCCAATTTTAGAAGAAATCTTGTAAAGGGCACGCTTAAGAAGTTATTCGTCACAGACAAAATTTAAGGCAGAACAGACCCTAATGAAGCTTGATCAAACCAGTAATGTAATTTAGCAACACAAGTGGGTTTTGGTGAACAAACGTATCAAAAACAATTCAGAAAAAGCATGAAATCAAAATTGTTAGCCTGTTGTAGTTGTGTGCAATTAATGCGTGCTCTTGCATTAGTAAAGTACCAACAGTGGGTTAAGTTTGGTAAGTAAACACGGGAAGTGCACCACTGAATCTTAACTTCAGTGGAAATGTACATGGCTGTCACCAGCTTAATCAGAAATGGGTTTTATTTCTTTTTTTAAAATGTCCTTTCTTCTTATTTCTTTAAGGTGTATTGTTTTATTCTGTGTCATTAACTAGGCAGAATGGCCTAACACCAAAAACTCATCTACGTACTTCATCACTTTTGCTGGGTAAATTTTAGGAAGCACCAGGAAGCAATGGCTCCTTACCAGTCCTTTGGGAACTGCCCGATGTTAGGAGTTCGGTTTATGGAACTCTCCTACTTTTACTTTCATTTTATGAAAATAACAGACACAAAACATGGGTCACTTGAACAAATGTGTTTTATTCAAATTAGAGAAAATTAAAAGGCAGATTTCTAATGCTACCTTAAAGTCTTTCTTAAACCACCATGCAGCTTGTTAACAACAAGTAGAATCTCATCAAATAAACATCAAAAACAGTGAAAGCAAGTCAGCCTCAGCTTCTGCCCAGTGATGAACTCGTTTTGTTGGGATGAAAATTACATCAGGCTAAGCAGAGATATGAGGCACTAGAGATATGATATCCCTGTATTTATTTTTTTTAATCCTCCTCCGTCAAAAAGCTTTGGACTAAAATTACATTTAAGAAGAATAATCTATAAGCATTGAATCCATAAGGGCAAGTGAGTCCAAGTAGAATCAGTTATGACTTGTCTCTGCATTTAAGACGTGAACTGTAGGTAAAGCAAAGCAGAAAACACGCCCGAGCCCCATAACAAATTGCACAGTGTAACCAATCCCAGTCTTTGTCTCTGTTTCGAGCAGATGCAGGATTGTCACACTGGACCAGAGCTGCTGTGCCACCCCAGGGAGAGAGCCCCGGAGAATGCTGCTGCTGCAGCCCCTCAGCTGGCATGGCCCGTGGAGACAGGGCGCTGTGCAGTTTGGCTGCTGGGCTGTCTCTGAGGAGCTGCGTGCGCTTAACTTTGGCCTTTGTTATGGGAGTTTTCTCCATGGAGATGCTGGATGGCAGATCTTGAAACAGGAATAACTGCTTACCTTCTAAATGGCAGCCTTCTGCAAGACATGTGCTAGAAATACGGTGAGAGCAGTTCCTAGGGGACACATAATGGAACCACAGTAAATCAGCAGCACAGGAGGCTGAGCAGAAAAAAGAAACACCCTCTGTGTACACTAAAACAGTTACTTTATTATGATAAACGGGAGCTGTAGCAGAGCTATGAACTTTGTCGAATAAGGCACCCACAAAGTTTGGGATTTTGCCACTGCTTTTCAGAATGTTGTGCTTCAGTCCAGTGAATAAAGGCTTAGATGGAGTAGGCAGCAAAGCCAGAGCCATGACAACAGCAGCCGGTACTGTGCCCCAGCTAGCCAGTGGGAGATACAGACTTCCCGAAGGGCAGAAACGGCTGGGAGTCCTGTCATGAACAAATGCTCCCCCATCACTCTGAGCCTCAGCATCTCTGACTGATGGCTTGGCAAGGTGGCTGTTACCACCATTATCAAAGATATTTCTGTGCAGCCACAGAAGAACAAAAAATAGCACTCTCATTTCTTGTTAGATGTTCATGGCCAGGATATTCCTGTCCAGATGAATAAAGTCATTACTAATTTAGAAAAGCATGCCTCATATTTCTCTCTATATATGCCTAACAGCCTCCCACTGCAGTAACCAAAAGACACGGGTGATCTCCAGACACCAACTGCAGCTGTGCAGGCAAAGCAGCTGACACTGCACCTCTAGCTGTGCTTATAGGGACTTGGAAATGTGTAATGTTATATTAGGAAGTAAAACCTCTAGTTAGGCTAACTTAAAGTAGCTTTTAATCTTTGCTAATGAAAATCTGCAGTTAAGATCCCAAGTATTTTTCCCATTTTCCAAATATTTCTGCAGCTTTAAGTGCAATCCAATACCCATTGGCTTAAAAGTGAAACATCTGGCTGGAGAATGCCACTTCTGCTGGCAGTCTTGTACCAGTCCCAGAGGCTGCCTGACATGGGAGGAGCCCAAAACTCAACAAGGGCTTGCCTGATCAACCTAACACTCCCACTGTACTTGCCTGAGCCTCCTGCCCATGCCACTGGCAGTGAGGAGTCAGCCGGCATTGTGCATCAGGCTCTGGCAGGGGATGAGGTATCCACAGTTTGTCTCCTCTGCTGGGATGGAATCACTGCTGTCACAGCTCAAGCGCTCGTGCAGGTAGCTGCTTCCCTCCTAAGGCACATTTGAGGGTTTTGCACAACCAGAGCCTTGGGTTCTAATTTTTACAACAGCAGAAGTTGCATACTTGTGGGTGGGAAAAAAACTAATCAGATTTGTTGTGTTTTCACTCTTCTGAGTAGCCACAGAGGAGATGAGCTTCCAAGCAAAATAATCTGCAGCCTCAAGGGACCTTTGGACTTGGCACTTGAGCTTCACTCCATAAGAATCTCTGTTGCAGTGTGTCTGAGCTAGAAACAGCAAACCTGGCCATGACAGCTGAGGGAAATGAGAGCAGGTTAGGAAGCACTGATGACTGCAGTTCACTTTCAGACTCACCCCATACCTGAGAGAACTGAGTAATGCGTTTTGACTGTAGTAATGAGTTTTGGCTGTAGTAATGAGTTTTGACTATAGTTAATCCATCTGTGGCTTTCCCTCCTGCAGCCCCGAGGCTGCCCAGCCTGGGAGCACAGTGTGGCGCAGTCTGGCTCTGCCAGTGCTCTGCCACTTGTGGAGTTTCCCTTACGTCAGGGAGATGTCTGTGCAATTCGTTAAGTAAGTTTAAAACTGCTCAACTCTGCAGAAAGGAGCAGAGCAGTCTCAGGAGGGCTGGGAGCCTGTCAGTGCAGGGAGATGTTACCACACAGGGCAGTGACTGCAGAGTGGTGCCCGGGCTGGGATTGAGCTTCCTCAGCGTGAACACCATCAAGTCTCTGAGTGAAACCCAATTTAATTTGTCAGTTTATACTTGTGTCATACCTAGAGAGACAGTGACAGGGAGGAAACCTGACTTAAAAGTCTTCAGGAAGACACCACCTCTGCCAGTGACACAGGACCTCTGTTTCTGCAGCAAAGTGTTGTTCCAGCCTCTTTGCTCAAGTCCTGAGGTAACATTTCAGCAGGCCAAAATAAGCCAATTTAATGAGGTCCAGGGGGCATTGTGCCTCTTGCCAGCTCCTCATTAGTGAACTGACTGCGCTACAAATAGGCAAACCCCATCAACCTAGTACAGTCAGCTATTGCTGCTGGGTCTGTTGCTAATTTACAAAGATCAGCTGTTCTGGGTTAAGCAATGGCAGATGGGAACTTGTCAGGAACTTCCTTGAAGTAAGCCCTAAAGTAAGTTACATCTTTATGGGAAAATGTTTAAAAATAAAACCATATGAAGAAGCACGCAGGAATGAAGGCTGAAAGTGGAAAGACAGCTATGTTTTTATTATGCTATTACTCACTGTCTGCATCTGGTAAACAAAAAGTAGGAAGAAGTGACTGCTAAAAATGAAGTTACTGTTTCAGAGGTGAAGAAGAAGGAGATTATTTCAAACTTAGCGTCAGATTTTTGTTGATCTTAAAATTATTTCTTTTTTTTTCTTTTTTCCTCTCCATCCTGGCAGCAGAACTTAAGGTTTTTTTGCCTTCATTTCTGTTTTACCAGTTGTGAGAGATTGTAATGATAGAGGCAAGCAGTGGAAATAAGATAAACTGGAGTTGTCACCACTCTCCCGTGGCCATGAGTATCTCAGTATTAAGGTTTCATCTGTACTAGATCAGAGTAGATCCTTTGTGTGGGTCGGTGACTCCACAAGGACAAGACTTTGAAAAAATGGAGTGATTTCAGTGCAAGTGAAATCAGATCCCAGAACGT
>NW_010179514.1:0-462 GCF_000695765.1 Mesitornis unicolor
GGAGTAAATCCCCTTTTCCTTCAAAACAAGGGGGGATTAGCACCAAATTCAGCAGTTTTGGACCCAAAATCCCTCATGGGTTGGGCCGTTTCCCGCCAGTGGGACTGGTTTTAAGACCTCACGCAAACTGGGACCAGTTCTCCTCACACTGGGGATGGTTTTTGACTCCCCCACCATTATGAGGACCACTGGTTTTAATCCTCTACCGTAACTGGGACCAGTTTCCCCCTCAGTGTAACTGGTTTTAGTTCTCCATCCTGACTGGGACCAGTTTCAACCCCTGCAATGGGACCAGTTTTCCTCCCAGTGGGACTGGTTTTAGCTCCCCTGTCCTGACTGGGACCAGTTATCCCCCCAAATGGAACTGGTTTTAAGGCCTCACTCCGAGTGGGACCAGTTTCTCACCACAATGCCACTGGTTTTAGCCCCCCGTCCTGACTGGGACCAGTTATCCCCCCAAAT
>NW_010179515.1:0-225 GCF_000695765.1 Mesitornis unicolor
GCAAACTTTTGACTCTAACTCACACCTGAAACTGCCTTGGGCTAAAAGTTCTTGCTGGATTTCTCCTTCACTAAGACGTGCTTACGCAGCCAAAAAATGCTTTGGGCTGTGCCATTCTGTGTTTGGCTCTCTCGTCCACATTCACCTCCAATTTTCGTGGCTGCTGGTAGGAGCCATCTCTCCAATGGAAACGGTCAAGCTCTTCTCCCACACCAAAGATGCTAG
>NW_010179515.1:668-1637 GCF_000695765.1 Mesitornis unicolor
AGAGCCTTTTTAATACAGCTTAGTGCTATAGAAAGACCTGATACAATTAATATTAAAGTTATTATTACCCTTATATCTTCAACCAACAATCCTAAAATCCATCTAAGAATCCATGATTCTGTTGAATCTTATTAACATGTTCTTTTAACCATTGTATTTTCTTATGAATGGATTCACTGTCATCAGACAGAAATCTTCACATCCATGACCTTGAGCTAATAATAAGAAATCAATAGCGGCTCTATTCTGCAATATAGCATGGCGTAAGCTATTCTGATCTTCTAAAAAAGTCTGCAGTATTTGAGAAGTAACGTTTGCTTGTTTCTGGGCCCAGCACGCTAGTTGACCTATTTGCTTTAAAGGTCTACCAGCTGCTGCTCCGGGCACAAGAAATGATAGAAAGAACCTTTCAGTTCTACTAAGAAGAGTGAGTCTATCATTGCAGTTAGGTATGAGTCCAGTAACAGACCTTTTACTATGTTTCTCTGACATACTTTTTCACCATTGTTGATCTGGGACTAACAACGTTAATTTACCTAAAAAACAAGGTCCACCAAAAATGTTTTTAGGAACTCCTTGCCACGCTCTGTCGCCACAGATTAGAAATACCTGTGGGGGCAAACTTTTGAGTGTCCCGTTGTTCCAGAGAGACACTCCTCCGCGGGTCTCAGCCCCATAGGCACCCAGACCTTGTCTGTGTTTGTTCGTGCCACAAAATGAACCTGCCGTTTTGTAATTATAGTTATTGTCTGTAGGGGTAATGTTTGTCCAAGTTGTCCAATCGAAAGTTTTATAGTAATTTGTACCTGTAAAGGCTGAACCTCCAAAGAATATACAAGTTTGTGTCCAATTTCGTGATTCATTACCAATTCTTAATGACCCTAGCAAATTCAATTCTTGCGGATCCCAAGGTAAGGTAGTATTTAGGTGTGTAATTAATTTAGCACTACAATTGCTTAGTACGCTTCC
>NW_010179515.1:2102-2521 GCF_000695765.1 Mesitornis unicolor
CTGTGGAGACACACATGTATCCTCGGCCATTATAAATGACTGGCACAGGTCCTTTCCAGATACCTGATGTTGGATCCCTATAGCGTACCATCATATATGGAATAGTTGTCTTACAATTAAACTTCAAATTCTGGTGTTGTATTACTACTGGTGGTTCCTCTTTATCTCCCATGAGACAGAGAAAATTCAGGGTAAAGAGGACATGGTGTAACTGTTGTTGCACCTCCTTTTCCTTCTCCTTCTGTCGATTTAGGTAATCCTTTAGAAACTGATGGGTGCGTTCCACCATCCCCTGACCAGTAGGAGAATGTGGAATCCCTGTACTTTGACTGATTCCCCATTGTGATAAAAAGCTTTAAACTTTTGACTTACATAGGCTGGCCCATTATCTGTTTTAATTTGTTCTGGTACTCCCCTTA
>NW_010179516.1:0-5490 GCF_000695765.1 Mesitornis unicolor
GGTGGGCAGCGCCATGGCAACCCCGGCCGGAAGAGGAAGCGCGGGGGTCAGGGTCGCCATCTTGGCGGGGGTCGCTTTCGGTGTGGTTGGGGATAGCAGCCAGGACTCCATCTCTGTGGTAAAGCCAAGCACTGAGGCCTTGTCTTGGTGGCGAAGGAGGCTGCGGGAGCTTGTGTGGGGCTTTCAGTGATGCTCCTAGAGATTCAGAGCCGAGAAGTACTGATGAAGCCAGGCCTCCGGGTAGCCTCTGCTGAGAAATACTGCCAGCCACACTGTGGTAAAAAGCACTTCTTGACATTGGATGTTGAAGTGCTTTGCAGGTTGCAACGTACTCACCACCTCAGATTTCCATTGTATACCAGATGGGAATGCAGCAAAGGGATGTGAGTTGACACAGCCATAGTCAAGCAAGGGAGTGGTGTTTGGCCAAGATGAGGAGCCTGGGCTCTGGGCTTTGTCCTTGCTGTGTGCTTGGTGTCATTTAATCGATTTTAGTCAAGAGCTGAGTTACTAGGGGAGACTGGGGCTCTCAAGCCCATTTCTCATGTTATCCTCAGCCAAAGTAGCATGTCTCCAGCCTGCAGATGGGGTTGCACCCACTGCTGCTGCTTCACGTGAGTGTGTACTGTTTGGTGGCAAAGATAAGGCAATTTATATATAAATAGTCCCTGGCATTTAAAGTTTTCTTTGTCATGTGTTGCTTTACAACTGTCAACGGGTACAACCGCACGCATGGATAGAAGGGTGTTCCTGCTAGGGAATGTTTTCATGCAGTGAGTGAAGGCAGACAAAACAAAAAGGATGATTTGAAGTAATCCTGGTACTGGGAGATAAAACAACATTAAGCAAATGATGAGAGTTCAGTTTTCTCTGATTTAGTATTATTCCACAGGTGAATATTGAGTTAATATGTTATGGAGAGAACATAACTACAGCTTGACAAGTGGTTGAATCCAAAAGAGGAAAGATTGCTTTTGTTCCCTATTTTTACCCCTTGAGTGAAAAACTTTGCAGTTTCTTCTTTAAAGAATATGCCCTTGGCAGCCATGGACGTCTTCTACATCATTCTTCAGTACAGTGGACTTTATTTAGTCAGAAACCATAAAAGGAAAAATTTGATAGTTTAAAGGCTAGAAATGGCTTTTCTCAGTGCACACTGGAAGAAAAGGAGTTGGGTGGGGTTTTTTGTCTTGTTTCATATTGTGTTTTCTAATCTGCAGAACCTCCTTGAAGAGTAGAGTGGTACCCCAAGACTAGTATTCATTTTTCAGTTCAATAGGAACCTCTTGAAAGACACCAAACAAAGTAATTCCCTTGCCCCACATGAACTGGCAACTAGAGACCCCTTTCCTTTGCTTCTCGCAACACAGCCATGCCTTAAATAATTTTCTGGATCATTTCTCAGAGAAAGTATCCTGCAGCCTTTTCCTGGCACAGATTCTTATAGCAGAATGTACAGTTTTTTCTGCACACATATGCATACTAAACTTCAAGCATGTGAATCTTCTCAGAAGACAGTAGCGGAAGCCAGGGAATTCAGGAAAGGTTTCACAGACCACCCTGATTTCTACAGACATGCCCATATATATGGGTGCATACATAAGTACACCTACTATGTGTGTGTGAAATACTACCCTATTATATACATAATACTAATTGTAATAATACAACCAAAATAGAAATCCTCTCCTCAACATACTGCATAAACAAAATTTGTATCAAATAATCTTGTCAACAGTATTAGTAGAATTAGATTGTATTAGATTTTTAATTTCGTAATAGAAATCCATATTTATGTTCTAGTCAGATGGTGAGTAGAAAGAAGTTCGGATCATGTTTGTGTTGAGTTTAAAATATAAATTATAGCCCAATTCCCAATAGAATATTGCATAAATTATAAAGGGTTAAAGAGTAAACTATCTTTTCCCTCATCGAGATTAAATAAGCCACTCTAGTGAAGTTCAAAATAATGCAGCTCTCTACATTTAAAATTCAACATTTCACATGAATATAACATGATTTCTCATAAAGTTCCTAAGGCCCTAAAATAAAACATGGGCAATCTTTTAAACAACATTAGGTTGTCGTGTTTGCAATGTCTGTAGAACATTCAAAGAAAGTTCCAGCTGAAAAATCAGAATATTCGGGATGATAGACAAATCTAGGGGGAAAAAATAAAATGGGACATAATAAGATGTTTACTTTATGCTAGACAGAGAAAGTCCTTTATTCCTGAAACCATTTCAGCAGCTACCAAAAGTATTCACTAACAAAAATTAAACAACACAGGTGTACAGACACACTAGCAGATAGTGCAGCTCGCAGGGTATGACTTTGTTTAGTGAAACAGTTGTTGCTGAGGACACCAGATCCTTATTATACATATTTCAGGAAGTGATAGCTTTGAACAAGCTTTAATACTTCAGACTGCATGCCCATTAATGACTGTAACAACTGTGCACTTGGAGTAAGTTTTTCCAATTTAGGTTCATCCCAAAAGATTTAATCCAGTTAATGCACCTCAAGCCTGCTCTGATGAGATTCACCTCAAAAGCGTGTCTTTATCGAAGCAAAAAGGCTAATGTAGATGTTTCCATAGGTAAACTGTACTGTTTGTAAATTAGAAGTGATGTCTTTATAATGCAGAAATTCCCTTCCCAGCCTTCCTGAAGCATGGACCACTCTGGGAGATTTACCTACCCAGCGTTTTCAGTGAAGGCTGAGGATCTAAAATGTCTTAAATGATTAAAGCATGGTTCACTTGTAATGTTCTTCAAGGTGTTGAAACAAGTAAAAAAAATATTTTGACTTTCAGATTTGGTCACAGTACATTCCTAAACAACTTTTTACAAGAGAAAGAAACACAGCTTCATAGAAGTTACCATTCTTTGTGTAGGGGTGAGTGTGTGTGTGAGAGTGTGATATTCAGGCGTGATTTTTGCTGTGTAGACTAGAAAGCATACTCGTCAGGCACAGCATAACATAATGGCATCTCCCTGTCACGTGTACTGAATTTAGGAGATGAGATTTCAGCACTATGCTGATGACCAGATAGTGGCTCAAAGATAAAGTCTGAACAACAACTGAGATTCCAAATCTCACCTCCAAATCTCATCTACAATGACAGAGCTTTCCCATAGGTATATTTTAACATACTGAGATAATTAATGATCATTGTAAAGAATTCGGGTGGACTGAAGCATTAAAATAGAGATAATTGATACCAGATTAGACTGCTGTGAGCTTCTACTTCTGCTTTCCATATGAGGCACCTGAGTGCAGGTGACTAGCATCAGAAAGCAGAATTGCCCTGCCTTGTTACCCCTGTTTACCTCCATGCTCTTTTCAGCCCTAGTTTCTTATGTCACATACTTGCCCTGTATCGTGTCTGAACAGCCAAAGCATTGGCTGCTGCTAAAAAGGATAATGCAGCATAGAAGAAATGCAAGTACCTTGTGATATAAGACAGGAAAACAATAAACAGTGATAACTCAATGTAACAGGCGGTCACAATATGGTGGCAGTGGTTGGTTCCTGCTAAGGGGTCCTGGTAGAAAGGAAATTCTTTCCAGACAATGAAGTTACTGCTTAGTAATGACTGTAGCATTTACAACTCCTCCAGATCTTTCTGTTCTGGATCAAAAAATTCTGCTTTACCTTGAGAAAATAAATTTGCCACTGGCCTTATCAACCATCCCAAGAACACCCAGTAAACACATTAGCCACAACTTCGGAAAAATATAGGCGGAAGTGTTTCCTCATGCTTCATCTTGGTGAAGAACTTTTGTATTGAGATAACTACTCTGAATTTATATCTTTTATAGTCTTATATAGCTGTCAGTACAGCAGCATTTGGTTCTCTCCTTCCCAACTTCACCCTTACAACATCCCTGAAAGGCAGGGAGGTACTTGCAGCGCTGGGCAGCTGGATATTGGAGAACACTCCAACATCTCCGGCAGAGAACTCATAAAACTCTGAGAATGAAGTTCAGATTTCTGAAGGCAGAAAGATGACTAAAGCAAGGGAAGTGACACACCTAGAGCAGTCCATTGCCTAAGCACCACCATGCGTTGGAATCTGAGTGAGGTATTGGGTGCCACAGAAAACATCTGTAGCAGAGCAAGGAGCATTGGTTAGTCTCCTATGTCCTGGACTGGCAATGGCCTAATTCAGGAACTAACTGCTTTAGAATACTTGTCCCTAATCATTTTAAAACATCAATAAATCCTAATGTTATAACAGGAAAAGCATAGACAATCTTGCGATGTGTCTGTGTCAGTGGAGGCCACAGTGCATAGCTGTAGAAAGGAGCATTCAGAGGTCCACGAGTCTCAACCTGCCCTCTCCTGAGGGGAGTCCATGGCCCTCAAACTGCAGAATTTGGAATGCCAAAAGCTCACGAGCAAAAAGGGTTTTTCCTTTGTGTGGATTTCAGTGTTTCACATGGCATTTCAGTGTTAGGTGCAAAGTGTACGAGTATGTTTAAAAGCAAAAGAATGGTTAATGTTGCATGAAATAAAGCTAAGCCATGGTTCCCCCTGAGCAGAGTGAAGTCTTTTATCAGGATAAAGGGAGAGGTATCAAGAAAGAAAATGGAATCAAGTGTAGCCAAGTGACCAGCATATTCCTGAATGCCTCTTTAGGGGATGATAACAATAGGAAATTTGCTAATAGTTTCTGAAATTACTTATAGCTGAATTTGGTATATTATTGCCAAGCTTTGTGCCTGTGACTTGCAGATGGTCTTGCAGATGGAAAGGAAGAGATTTTGACATTTCTAAATAATCTCATGTTTAAAGCAGATTTGGTGACCGCAGACTATTAAAAATGGATACTTACAACAGTACTACTGCACAAATTAAGACAAGCAACAGCAAGATTTGAAAGCATTTGAAATCTAAAAATAAGGAAATAGTTTTCTATCAATGTCTTTTCAATATCTATGCTACAGGACAGATCTGTTTAATAAAATACTTCATAATAAGGGTTAGCGTATTGTTGTGCATTAAGACATACCCATGACTGAACATTTGTCCTAGTTTTGCTGGGGTTGAATCGCAGAATTCCATTTTTGGTTAAAAAAGCAGAAATACATTTCTGAGAGAATTGCGGTGTTTGATTTAGTGAAAACAAGTTGGTGTTATAAATAGAGTTATTTTCCTCATAGTAGCTGGTGACACTTTTGTTTTGGTTCTTGCCAGCAGTGTTTACACTAACTCGAAGTCTGTTTTCCAGTCTTTTGCCTGCACCTGTGTTTACAGTTTCCTGTGAGGTTTTCTTTTTTTTTTCTTTTTTTTGTTCTTCTCTCTGCACAAGAGGATGGGGCAGGGACTGAAAGTCTGGGATTTTCTGAGACAGAGGACCCAGGACAGAAGGCCAATGGCATCCTGGGGTGTATCAGAAGGGGGGTGGTTAGTAGGTCGAGAGACGTTCTCTTCCCCCTCTACTCTGCCCTGGTGAGACCGCATCTGGAATATTGCGTCCAGTTC
>NW_010179516.1:5583-21516 GCF_000695765.1 Mesitornis unicolor
GCTGAGGGAGCTGGGTCTCTTTAGTTTGCAGAAGAGGAGACTGAGGGGAGACCTCATTCATGTTTATAAATATTTAAAGGGGGAGTGTCACGAGGATGGAGCCAGGCTCTTCCGGTGACAAACAATGATAGGACAAGGGGTAACGGACACAAACTGGAACACAGGAGGTTCCACTTAAATTTGAGAAGAAACTTCTTCTCAGTGAGGGTGACAGAGCACTGGACCAGGCTGCCCAGAGAGGTTGTGGAGTCTCCTTCTCTGCAGACATTCAAAACCCGCCTGGACGCCTTCCTGTGTGACCTCATCTGGGTGTTCCTGCTCCGGCAGGGGGATTGGACTGGATGAGCTTTTGAGGTCCCTTCCAATCCCTAGCGTTCTGTGATTCTGTGATTCTGTGAGATGCTCCACGTGTGATCCAAGTTGAATGTGAATCTATCCCATAAACGTCACACTTACTATAAATTGGGGAGTTTGCTGGGAACAACCCTTCTCTCTCCCTTCTTTTTCAGATGTCAGTGGTCTTGTCTGGCTCATTGGGTTCCTGAGACTTACCTCTACTCTAGTGCATTTCCATGGTGCACAGCCAGCAACTGCTGTTTGTGAGCTGAGTATAACTTTGCTTTGTTATCGTCATTCCTATTCTTACTACAATTATTTTTCTTCATCATCATCATCATCATCATTTCAGTGTGGTTTATTTTAATTATTAAATTATCTCAACCAGATTCGTTTGTTCACTTTCACTCTCCTGATTCTCTCCCTCACCCCACCGGGGAGGGTGGAAGTGAGCAAGTGCCTGTGTGGTGTTCAGCTGCTTGCCAGGCTAAACCACAAAAATACTGATGCTGGATCATTTGGTAATGGTTGGGAGGATGGAGACTATACAGCCCAAACGATGTCCCTGCTTTATCTGCATTTCTTAAGCCTTACTGAGAAGAGAATTAAAAGGTAGCAAGGAGAGCACAGAGTTAACCAGCTGTTTTCACCATCTGAGCTGAAAGACAAAATCTAAAGACCAGACACTGAGAGATGTTCCCTAAAATAGTAAACTTCCTTCCACCTTACATATAATAACTGTTAAAACCAAATTATTTTCACTCTTAAAGCTATCTTCTTCATGGATGTTGCACAGCTCAAGAGATCTGTCATTGTTGGTCTAAGGCTCGTTGTTCCTCCAAGTTTTTTGAACTTATAGTCACACCTAATGTATGCATGGACAGAGAGCGCGACAGCTCTGCTGTGAAGTACCCAGAAAGTTTACAAGGTGTTTGCAGAACAGTGTTGTAGACTATGCCGCTGACAAGCCTTCACAACCTGATAGACCTAATTCTTCTGCTCTGCATCTCAGCTTCAGGTCACTGTGATCATTTGTGTTGATAGGAGAGAGAAATAACAAAGCCATTGACAGCTTTGCTCTTGCAACTAATTTTTACTATTGATGGCTGTAATACTACATTCTCCTTTCTTACCATAAATGTTAAAAAGAGGCTGAAAAACTACCTGTGATTGACTTTTGTTTTCAATTCCCATTTCCCCCATCACTCAATGTTGTTACATTACTAACTGGCTTGGGCATGTTAAATATAAAAGTATTATTCTTAGAGGGGAGCCCTAAGCAAGACTGTAAAGATACAATTTCTACAATACTGAAAACTGTCAGTAATAGAAAGAAAAATTTATCAGCCCTCTTACTAAGCTGAAATCATCTAGCTATCAAGTAAATATGTGAAAAGAGTAACTGAGTACACATAGCTGCTTCAGATTACAAATGGTACTTTGGCTTTAGTCTTTTTCTTATTCTTATTGGGAAAGTTCTTATATAAAACCAATTTCAAATCTCTTTATTAAGGATTCTTCTGCACACGGATGCATCACTTATCCAATACCTTTTAGAGCCGCACTGTAATCAGTCTGCCCACTTCTCTGAATGCAAATGCTTTTCACTCAATTATGTAAAGTCCTGAACTCCAAATATCAGCTTAGCTTATTGTGTCATTATTTTCACTTCTTTGTTTGTGTTTCTTTATAGTTCTTTGAAGGAGAGTTGTTAAATTAGGCAGAGCTTTTCACAAACTGTTCTGTGACAAGACAATAAATATATTAAAGATGATAGGAAGAGACACTGAACTGTGGCCATGATCTGCTTGTTCTCAGAGCACCAAAAAGAATGATTTTCTATTACACTATGGCAGACAGTATTTCGTGATGCTTGGATTATCTGTCCAAGGCCCTTCCACCAGCAGGTGATGCCATCTTCTAGAGAAAGTTTTACAAAATGGGTTGTATAAGAAAGATCATATTGTTGGCAACCATGAATGCTTAGAGATTTTTCACCTGCCATGCATCTTAAATCATGCACATCCTTGCAAACACACTACACACTTTGTAGAAAATGCTGCCACCCGGAAGGATGGCATAAATGATGAAGTAAATAGCCATTATAGAAGTATAACTATAATAGTGGCACCTCCTGCTTCTTTGATAATAGTTATAGGAGCATTCAGGGAATGAAATCCTTTCATTCACCGAAGTAATACAAAATTCCCACTAATTTCCATAGGGCTAGTTTTTTGGTTCAGTTTTGTCCAAAGTTCATATTTTTGCTCTTTTTTATTAGAATTTGCCTTCTTTGAGAATGAAGAAGATACTATTCTAGTTTAACTTCAAACTTCAGTAAATGTAGCCAGTTTGTTCATATAATATGTGATTAGCTTTGCATCACTGAGAAAAATAAACGGACAAGATTTGAAAGCACTTTATAACAGATGAATTGTGAAAGCAACTATGCTTATATGTTCCAAAATTAAAACTCGGATGAGATTAACTGAAAAATCTAGAGGGATTCACCAGCCCTAAAAGCAACTGGAAGCTTAATTTCATAAAAAGCCATGTGTTTGGCAATGAAAGCAGGTTTTGATAATTTTAATGAGGGAAAAAAGTGAAAATAAGTGGGTTTGAACTTTTGATTTCACTTAAACAAAGCTGCTGTATTTCTTATGCCTTTAGTTATAGAACATGAAGGCAATTTATCTTTTTATGTAGGCTTCAAAGTCTTGCAATAGAAAACTGTCTCTGACAAAGTGCCAAGATGTGTAACTGGGTTCACATATGGGCTTCCCAGACTTCAGAAATTTTCCGATTCATTTTTACTTTGAACTCATGCCAAAGACTCTGAAGTGTACAGACAGCAAAGCTGTGCTAGTAGGTTCTGCTGACATTTGGGATCACCAGTGATTTGTTCTCAGGATGCCAGAACAAGGCTCTAGATAATATTTCATCCCTATCATGAACAGCAGAATTCGTGTGAGGGGTGCCTCTCTTTTCAGGGTTTTTTTGACCTTTTTGTTTTAAGTATTTATTTTCACCTACGCAGGCAGTAAATTCTTTTACAGGAAGGAGACATTGATATGATAATGCTTGCAAAAGTTAGGGTGTTTCCTTTAACCAGTGCTCCTGGCCAAAATCCTCTAATGAATTTATCATCCATTTTGTGGTCTCCCTTCCCTACAGTGAAGTTTCTTCTCAACATTGATAACAACAGGGAAATCAACTAGCAGCCTCCAAGCTCAGGATCTGTGGTCCAGAAAAAGTATTAGTGGCTCTGAACTGAGATAGACTTTTATTCCAGCATAAATTTTACCTCACAGAGTTAAGACTTAATTAAATATTGGCCTGGTTAAGCTTCTGCTGAGTTTCTGAAGTGCTTTTGGAGTAGGTGTAGTTTTCCCTTCCCTATATTCTTCCTGTGAAGCACTCTTTCTCCCATCTTGCTGCAACTGCACACACATGCACATATGTATATCCCTTTGTATTATATCCCATAGTTGCAGATGGGTAAAGGTAAGTATTCTGTCCCATGAGACAGAGGAGAAGAGGAAAAGTGGAGATAAAAATTCTCTCTTTTCCAGTTGTTAAAACGGAGATAGTGGACATAGTAAAGGAACAAGGCCCTTCGGTCCAGCCAGTGGTAGGTTAAATGTAGGTAGAGAATTCATACCACCCTGCACATGTCTATCAGGAACCTTTGGAGACCTCCTAAAGACCTTCTCGCAGTTTATCTCCTTGCAGTGGTGAGTATGTGGAAAACTGACTTGACGTCTTGATTACGCACACTCACATGGCTTCATGCAAAGTGTGTTGCAGAGCTACCTGCTGCCAAAAGAAGAGATTCATTTGGTGTTAGCAGTGCTCTTGGTGGGTTCTCCTCTCAAGTCATTAGGAAAAAGGCATTAGGCATGGTGGGGCCATCCCACAGTATGACATCTTGATTTGTATCTATTTCTTAGATTGCACAACAGGAAAAGACTGCAGAAATAATTCTCCTAATGACAGATAGGTTCCAGTGCACTAATCCCATTACTCTTTGGTCAGTGAATTAGTTGTGTAAAAAGTAGTACTATTAGAGAGGAGAGATTAACAGCAGTGGCTTGTTTCTCTGCTGGGACTGTGTGAACTCTTCTAAGCTCTACAGGTATACTTGGGGCTGTAAACTAAGTCCAGATCTGCTTGTCCACTGCAGTTTAGCCCTCTCCTGATGTAGTGTCCTCTTACTGCCTCTCCCATGTCATCTTTCTAACCTGACCACTGACCCACAGAGCATCCACTGCTCTGAATAAGACCCATATTAATGTTCCAACAGACCCTCTGGAATAGTGACAGTGTTGACCTGCCTGTGAAAAGAGAAATGTCAGTGTCACCGTGTTGATACAGTCACTGGCAGAGGTGCTTCACTTCTCACACAGGCACACTTTGTGTAGCTTTAGATACTATCTACATTTAACAGCTTCTGATCAAAACAAGATCCCACTGAGAGCAGCTGACAATCCACATTAATATTGATGGGAAAGTCCAGTTACTAGGCAAAAAATTTCACAAAAAAACCCCCAGAGAGCTTCCACAGAAGCAGATCTGTGTTCAAGCTGCCTATTGTGTCAGACTAGGGCAGATGACAGCACCTGAAATGGTGTCTGGATCCAGAGGGTGTTGGACACTTCAAGTATTTGCAATCCCAGAATGCCTTGTACTAAACAAGGAACAGGGATATGTGTTCCCTTATTTCGTGTAATATGCAATCCACATGCAGCTTTTGTGGTTTACAGTCAACACAGGCACTGCTAGCTGCCATAGGCGACTGACTCCCTTTTCACAGATTAGGTTTAGAGCCAGCTCCAGTCTTTGGTTGATCAATGATCTCTAGAGGACCTTTGTTCATTCTCTGGGTGCTGGTCTCGCTTTAGTAAGAACAGAGGCTCCCAGATAATGACTTTGGAGCAAAAGCTGCATGAAAGTGGGAATAGTTCATCATGAATTAAACCTCGCACTGGGAATGCTGTGTGAACAGGAATGATGGGGGCACGCATATAAAGAAATGCCTGGCAGTACGGCAGTCAAAGGTTGTGCCTTCTTATATTTATGAATATTTAATTGAAGTTGTGTACAAAGTGGGTGGCAATAATCCTTCAGAGCTGATGACACAATACATAACCACCATTCTAAGAGGAATCCAGTTCCATCTCAGACTCAATTCAAAGCAGTGGATTACAGGGAGTGAGCAAAGGAGATTAACTTATCCTCACCACAAAATCACACAGAATTATTTTGCACAGACTGTTTAAATTCCTGTTACATATCTTATACACTCTTAAAAATCCCTTGCAGAGCAAATGTTTGTTAATGTTTGTATGCTTACAGGCTTGCAAGAGACAGTGCCCATATGCAAAACTTGGTGCTTCTGCATTTATGCATGCACTTATGCTTTTATGCATGCATATGGGGATTAGCATGTATGATTAGTCTTTTTTCTAATCCCAGTGAAATGTGGTAGGACCATTACTGCCAAGAAAGGAAACTTTCACATCCTTCATACGCTTCATATTATTCTCCACTAATGGGCTGAGCCTTGGTAATTGTAGCTCTAAAAGCCAAAATGTTGACCTGGGCTTACCTGCTGTAGAGCTACTGTGGAGATAGGATATTAGCATTGCCCTGGAGATAAAAGCACAGGCAAGTTATATGGATTCTAGTAACTGTTGAAAAATATATGAACTATTTAAAAAGCAGAAGAAGTGAGGTGTAAGGTCTCCACTGCATCCAGGGAAAACACTAACTTTGCATAGCAGAACTGCAAAAGATGTGGTGGCAGTCCCGCAGCTGGCAGACAGCCTTCCCAAAGCACAGGTTCAGATGCAACAGATTCCTATTCTATCACCTTCCTTTTATCTTCCTCCTTCTCCTGCTTTAATTTTACTGTTCACAAGGTATCCAGTTCTTCAGCTGATGGAGACAGCCACGTACTCCTTTATAGCTGCTTCAGCTCCTTTTCAGTTTCCAGGTGAATGACAGTGACCAACTGAAATACTTTTATTTTTCTCCTGTAGAATATTGGGTTCTAAAATGCCTGACTTTAATATCACCCAGCAATAAATCAAACTCAGTCAAACTGCTATATATCTAACTCCTGAGATTCTCCAGGATTAAGGCTATAACATGCATTTCTCCTGTATATGCTGTAAGCCCATCAGGTTTTAAGAACAAACATAAACCTGGAAAATACCTGCATAAAGGCATTTTTCAGATAGTCAAGACAAATAGAAGAAACTCTGCTGATTACTAAATATATTGCTTTTTCTCCTGTGAGGTATAACAAACATACTCACAGCTTGGTGTTTGAAGTACTTTTTGGGTAGAGTCTTCACATTTCAGGTGAGATATAAAATTAGGGCCTCAAATATTTATTTTCATGAAAGCTCTCCTAGTATGTGATGCCAGGTCTTAAGCTGTAGAAAACATACATATCTCAAAACTGAGAAAGGGTAATGCAGTTACACTGGCTTCTAAATTTCTCTTCTTTGCTTTTGCAAAGAACATTATCATCTTCCCAGGGGGGTGAGTAAACTGTCTTTTGTCTCCATGTTGCTCCATTCCTCCAGCACACCTGAAAATACACATCCCTCTTGTAGAGCATAGATCACGTTGCTCTTTGGCCATTTATGCCTTTTCCTTTCTGTTCTGGGCACTTCAGCTCCATTTAGGCAGCCTATTTTTTTCTGTGGGAGGTGAAGGACAGGAATACTTAAGAGACCACAAAAAAGGCCTCACAAGCTGATTTTTTCCTAATTGAAAATCCAAACATTTTGCTTAAGACAACCTAGACTGCTCTTTTCAACACTGTTCTTCACAGTTCTGTAGCCTCCACATTTTTCTCACTTAAGGAAAAACACCTTAGAACTATAGGACTGTGGAGCTGTATCACCTCAGGTAAACCAGTGCTCTAAAAGTCAGCATTGGTGACCAAAATACAATTATTTTAGTAGTAATGATATGTTATGCACCTAGCCCCAGGCTGAGCTTCCTGTTACAATCCATCTACATAACAGATTTCTATGTCAAAGGATATTTTGGGTCATTAGCAATGTTTCCTTGGATTCCAGCTTCTCCCATGAACCCTCAATAAACCATCGTTAGTACCTGTATGATTCACAAAATCTACTTTCAGAGTATTATTCTAACAAGAGCACATGTCTGATGGAAGAAAGGGAGGAAATTTTAAGTTAAAAAAGCTAACCTTTCATAGTAATATCTGGACCAGAAGCTGCACTAAGTGGCGCTGAATGGTCCTTGTAGTCTTCTACTCATGCACGCTTATACCACCAAGCATCCACAGAGCTTGTTCTGTGCTGACAGACATCACTGGACATACCATATTCTCCTACTGAGAATTTTCAGTACTAAAATGACAGTTATTTAGTCACTTACAATGCTGGCACAAGCCTCTCCCATCCTATAGGAAAATCCTATGTGAAAGACCCAGTCCCTGCTGTTAACTGTGTACTATCCAGTGCCACACACAGCACCTAGCACCTGCAGAATTTGGGATTCAAGGTGAAAAACTTCATCAGTAAGTATGGAGAGATTAACCACAGAAACACTGACTCTAACAAAGGTTCCCTTATTCAAAGCTAGACAACTCCTTCAGTACAACTTTTCTAAAGCTGGATCTCTGGCCTCTGTGAACACTGCAGGTATCAAGCACTTCTGAGAACTAGCACACCTCTTTTAAATCCTAAATGTAGCTGAAGGTGCTCCTCTTTAGCAATCAGCTTTGAAAACCTGACCTTAATTGCTTGTCTAGAACAGAGATAATAGCACCCAACTGCTTTGTAAGCACTTGCAGGAGAACACTTGAAGACTGAAGGCTCTGTTCCTTTGCCAAATATTACTTGTCAGGGAAGTATAGAAACCCCCCTAGGGAGGGTTGACAAGAGACTCCTTACTTCTAGCTCTCATTCTGCTACTGAGAGATCCTGGATAAGCTTTTTCATGTGTCAGCATCTGAATTTCTTTATTCATGAAATGCGGCTAAACATCCCATTTTTCAGTGCAGTATTTCAATATATTTTCAAAATACTTCAAATGAGACATGCTAAGAAAGCACTGAGCATTATTACTTGCTTGTACATATTTCACATCATTTTTAGCCTAGCAGTGCATATTTCTAAGACATGCACTGTCCCTACAAACACGGAGAAATTGAACCTGTTCTACTCTGAAACTTCATCCTGACATATTTATGAAATAAGTGGGTTTTTGTTGCCCAGCTTATCAATTAAGAAATTCCATCTGCAAGTAGTCTCTCATGTATAGAACCAGTTTTGTTTCTTAGCAAGGTTTAAGGTTTCTTTCCCTGACAGTTGCTGTATAAGTGCATATGTGTATACAAATGCATATATGTTTCCATGTTTCTATAAAGTCAAAGTTCTGGTTGCACAGGACTTGAAAAATCTGTGGTTGCAACGTGACACTTTAAAAAGTGTAACACCCTAAAAGCAAAGAAGTTAGATAAAAGGAACAACTAAGAGGATAAAAACTTGTCAGGAAAATATCATTATCTGAGAGAAATAAAAGGTCTACTAAACATTGCAAAAATACAACAGTCATGCTTAGACATGGAGAGCAGTAGAAATAAAGAGAGGAAGTCATATCTGAATGGTGAAAATAATGAGCAGTGTAAATTCTGACAAAGTATATAACACAGGTAAAAAGCTAATAATATATTTTTTAATTTGGAAATCTATCAAAGTTGATGGAATCAGTAGATAAGCAAGATACAAAAGGGGAAGATAAAGTTGCTGCAGAAAAGCTGTGCATTCCTTAGGTTGACACATGCTATAGAGCAGGACAGGGATGTTCCTGACCAGATCATCCCTTACAGGCTTTGATCTGAGGAAATCTCAGGTTTAGGAAAAATGGCTCAGAGAAAATATCATTGCTCAGAAGAAAGGGGTTTAGCACAAATGTGCTGTGCAATGAACAGTAACAACTTGCTAGGAACAGATGATGCTCACATATGAAACTGCTCAGCTACTGAGTGAGCTCAAGAAGTACCACTTAAATCACCGCAGTGCAAGAGCTATGGAAAAGTGCAATCAAACTTTAAAAAGGATCCAGAATGAATGATTTTATTTCTTCCATGCCTAGGGTTGAAGGAAATGCATAATAAAAATCCAAGCAGTAGACTCAGGAATAAATATTGCATGTTGGGGCTGAGTCAACATGGCTTTCACAAAGCCTGAAATACAATCTCCTAGAGGTCCCTGAAGAAGACAGTGGTGATCCAGTACGTGATCCAGTGGATAAAATTATCTAAGCTGCAGTTGTGTTTACTGGACAGCCCATGCTGGGATGTAGGGAGTAAGGAAGGCTGATGTAACGTGTTGTAGCTTTTAGGGATAGAGGGTGCCAACAGACCTTAATGGCTCCTGACTGGGCTCACCTGGAGCCTTCACCCACAGCCTCAGTCCGTTGGTCCAGGGACTCCATTTAAGCTCTGGCCTTAGGCTTTGCTTTCTGCTTGGGCTGTGTTTTAGGGACATGTGTCTCCAGTTTGGTCTTGCCCCCCCTTGCTGGATCTTGGATCTGTATTGTATTGTCATCTTTAGTCCTGTTTCAGCCTTCAGCTTCTGGATGTGATTTAACATCTTGTCACCAGGCTGTGCTATCTGCCCTCCTTTGCTGTGCTAAGGTACTGTGAGATTGTGCTGTAGTCACAGCTCCTAGGGAGCCTCCTTATGGAGTAGCCCTTTACTTGCTGCTCTCCTCTGGCCTGTTTGCCTTGGTTCTCTTTTAAGGTATATCAGGGAATAGGGCAGTGACCTAGTTGTGAAGTCAAAGTGGAGCTAGGGAAGAGCCAGAAGAGTACTTGGGTTCTGCAGTGTAAACTTTCCTAAAAGATTTTAGGAGGCTTCATCAATAAAATAAATATTGAGATTTAAAAATCCTTTAGGGGAAATGGTGTAGGCAAATGTCTCATTTTTCTAATAGACTATCAGAGCACCTCAGAGATCTATTGTGGCATCTGGATGTATCATGCATAAGTATCTGGAGAAGGTGAGTAGTGCAGTCACAAGCTGCAGATGCTAAAACACAGTTTTGTGATAGCTTGGACTAAAACTGATGCATCACTTCTCAGCATGAATTACAGGACAGACTCTTCCCACTTGCAACCGTTTTTAGCAGGAAGCAGTCACTGGTCTGTACTGTGAAGACAGGGACCAAAAGAGTGAACAGGCTGTGAGTGGTGATGGGGAGTTCCTGACCACTTCTGGAAACATGTCCCACTTGCACAAATGGCAAACCACTAGAGAGCAGTGTCAGATCAAGACTTCTGTTGTGTGCCTGGACAGCTTGTGAATAAAAGAAGGCATTAGGGTGATGTTTGCAGTTGGACATTGGTTTCAGATCAGATTTGATCAGAACCAGGGAAACTGGTTGGAGCCAGCCAGTCACATCTGGCTCAGCCTTTGGCTGCTTAGATACTCAAATACTGAAAGCAACCTTTGTAGCTTATTCCAGGAACCCAACTTTCCCCATGCATCAAGTTCAAAAACTATAGTAAAAGTTCTCTTCAGCCGACAGCTACTGGAAACCAGATAAAACCAAGTTAGCTGTAAAAGCTTCAGCTGATTCTTGTCTCTAGCCAGCATCTCAGGTTAAGGCTCACTGATAACCTGTAGTTATCTCCAGTGCAGAGACTTTGGACTTGCACCTCTCCTTTCTAACAGTATGGTATCATTCTGACACTGGAAATGTAAAAGATAATTGGTGGTAAAATAGCAGAGATCACACTGCTGCAGGAGTGGTTTAGGAGGAAGAGAGTCCAAACACTCCTTGTTTTCAAAGTAATTTCAATGCATCTCGGTATTTACACTGGAGATTTTTTCTTTTAAAGAATAAATATTTCACTTAAATAAAAACATTTCTGAAATGGGGAAATACATCAATAATATGCTATGGCATAAAATACTCTAACCTACACTAAAACTAACTAATCATATTAACACTAGCATTCAAGTGTTTACATATCAAGCATATGCTGTGCTCAGTAGTAACCTTTTCTCTGAAAGGTTTGATTTTGTTGGCCAGCAACTGGGACAAAGTAAGGAGTAGGCACCAGATTCGCAAAGTTTTATTTTTGTGATTTCGACCTTGTCTGCTAAAGTCAAAGCATTTTTTTTGCACTTGATCAAGGTCAGTGATTTAATTATTCTAAACTGGTTAACTGAAAAGCAGGAAAACTTTTCTTCTCCCAGTCAGTAAATAATGAGGCATGAATTGCATGCTTTCACTAATAATACCATTCTGAAGAAGACAACATCTGTAAACAGATAACAGTTAAATAACATCATTTGAAACACAAAGGAAGTTTTGTGCATCTTTTTATTATTTAACTCTTTTCAGTGTGTTACAGTGTAGTATAATAGTTTCATTTAATGGCTACAAAGTTATTCTAAAATGCTCTTCAGCAGAATCTGATTTCTGCCCAAATGCAGCATCACACAAAACAAGATAAAAAAGAATTTTCATGTAGTAAGTGCAGTACTTGCTATTATTGATTTAAAAAATTGGGTTCTTAACATAGTAAGAACAACTGGCCTGTTCAAACATGCAGAGATCACTGTGAATCCTCCTGAAAAGTAATAAGCTTCTTTAGGTGAGTTTTGTGCAGCTGAGTTAAGCCAACTGCTTGTTCACCAGCGATTGTCTGCATAACCTTTTGTGGGAGTAGCTGAGAAACTGAGCGTTAGAGTGCTGCTCCACTGGATCCTTAGGCAATCGCTTGGGCCTTTCATTCTCCTGAATTTTGTTTTCCTTGAAGTTCATACACTCTAATGCTTTAGCCAGGGAAAGTGCCCTCTGCACTTTGCATTGTGGAAAGATCATTGGACTTACTATTTCTGCTGCTTCTGATGATACCTATTACCGATACAGAGCGAGGAAAAAACCTCGACTTAAGTACCATAAGGTGCTTGGTTTTTCTACCTTTGACATTTAATGTTATGCCAAGAGGGACTTGGATTACATGGTGAAAGAAGTGCTTGTTCTCTGCTGTGGAATGAAGGTGAAACTAAGTAAGCATTACTAAGAATATGATAAGCATCATATTAAAATTACTAACAGCAGTGATAAAAGATCTGGTAGATTGAGGACAGTGTGGCTGAATGAGAAATGTCAAAAGACAGTGTAAGAAATGGTGCAAAGGAGAAAGAATGCAAGTTACAGCTGTGTAATCAAATTATTTGGATAGATAACGAGACTAAGACCTGAACATTATTCTGCTAGAATATCAAAGGAGACAATATAGACAAGTAGCATCCAAAAGGAAATTTGCATCTACAAGAGTACTTCTGAGAATGTGCTATCAGGTGATATGGGATTTTGGTCTATTCATTAGCCTTGAAATTTAACTAATTTTTTCTAGCAGTCAGGAAAATTAATTAAACCATAGGATGAATATCCTGACTCAAGGGTTACACTGGTCTGTGGTCTGCAGCTGGAGTCAGTGAGGTATTTCAGCCTTCCACAAAATGGATACGCAAATTTCCATGGCAGAACTTCAAAAGGGCCCTCCTGTCCCTCCTTACTGCTCACCTGGAGTGACCCAGATCTCTGCACAGAGATCTGGTCTTGTTCTTTGGCTTTCATTGTCTAACAACATCTGCTCTCTCCCCTGTCCTTTTGGGATGTGTGACAGCAGAAACGTGCTCTCTGTCACTCTTTTGAACCTGAGGATGGTTAGGAGGAGGGAGGACCTCTGGTTATCGGTGTAACGAACTAATGAGGACTTCTGAACTTCATCCTCTTATCAGCCAAAGCAAAAAGGCTCCTTTATGTCTGCACCTCGGTATTGCAGTATAATCTACATGGAAGTTATAACTGTAGACAAATTGTGAAAGTCACAGAAACGTGGAATATTTTAGAAAGTTTAGGAATAATGGTAGGGTAAAATGAATGTCTTTGTAGCAAAGCTTTACATAATACAGCTAAAATTTTCCTAGCAAAGCCTGGAAAGGCTCACACTGCCATCTCAATCTGCTGTGGACCACATAGATTCCTCTGAATTTTGCCTTTGCAGGCAATTCCACAGGTTTTCTTGCTTGTTTCTTACAGATCTGATGCAGCATTTCCTTAGGATTTTTTGTAGCACCTAAGTGTTTGGGCAGGGGCTGAAGCTGGGAGGAGAAAGCAACATCTGCCTGTGTACGGTGCTGTTCATGTGGCTTCCACATAAATATTCCCATGTGTGGCTCACTCTTACAGTGTGGGTTTTCTAGGATTCAGCCTGTCTTTCTAGGCTGGTTTCTGTTCATGGACATCAAAGGAAGGAGGGCTTCCCAGAAGGTGGGAAGCCAAAACTTTGGGAGCTGAAGGTTTTATTTGTACACTACAGAAAGACACACAAGCACTGCCAGTGATGATTATATTGCAAGATATGGTATTGGAAAAACAATTTCAACCAACAATCAGATTCATCTCTGGCTCCAAGAGATTTTCAGTGCTCCTGGCCAGCAATGCCTGGCTGAGGGCTGCACACAGAGTAGACAGGCTGACAGATGGGCTCTGTGGAGTGGGGTGGCTCCTGGCAGCGAGCTGAGGAGTTTCTAGGATAGGTAGTCAAGTGTGGATGGCTCAGAGTTCCTTGATATTGAGTTTTGCTATAAACAGACTGCTGCCCCGGATATCCTGTCCCTTGGTCAGCCGTGGACCTGCCGAGGCTCATGGGTTCTTCTTAGAATTAAAGATGAGTCACTTTAAGGTTGCTGGATTTTCTTTCCTATTGCTCCACTTCCTCTGTTTTCTGAAGATAAATAAGAAATGAGAGCCTGGAAATTCTCTTGAGAGGTCCTGCAGCTTGTTTGTTTTGTGAAAATACTTCTTGCTATCTAATTTTGTTACACTTGTTAACAACAGCAGCAGCTTTCCCATAAAACTTGCCCCAAGTAAACTAACCACAGCTTTGAGAACTGAGCTGCAGAGCAAAGCAGAGCGGATCATCTCGGAAACCTGAAGATGAAGTACTTTCTTCTGCCAACTTATTTAGCATTTCTGTGTAGCTTTGCACTAAGTAAACCTGTCCAGGTGTGTCCCTGCTCTCAGATGGTTAGAATTTACATTGTTGCTGCTGAGTTGCTCTGTCTTAAAATTAGTTACCAACCCTTACTGCTGTGATTCTGCATGATAGAAGTTATCTGCTATGGAGATACGTGTGTATTGAAAAATATGCTTTTTTTTTTTCCAGATAGCTACAAGAAACAATGACTTAGGTGAGTTTGATTGTAATTATTATATAAATAACTGTAGATTTTGGTGGGGCTGCTTCTCTATACCTCATTCTCATTAATTGGTATATTTTTCTCTTTGAAAATATTCTCTAGCATCAGTGGAAAACAATTCCCAGATTTCAGATGTGTTTTAAAGTCACATTCAGTGTTATTATTTCTGCTGTCTTGATAAAGAAATTAAGAAAATTTCTTGAGCAATTGCTACATGGAATTTTCTATATGTAGCCTCAGCATACCAGAATACTTTTCACTTTGATTTCTTTCCTGTGTGATATAAGACACTTCTCTGTCTGCTGTACTCAAGACTACTGTACTTTTTTGGCATAACAACCAATAGCTCTTGTGTGTAAGAAATATATTCCAAGTACTTTGGAGTCAGAACGGAGAAGCATGTCACAATGTCTTATGTCAAATTAACAGTTAACCTGGAAATTATTAGCTTGCATGCATTCAATATGAATGATAAAAATAGTCACTTCTTTTGTGTGATTCATCCCATTTTTGCAGAGGTCAGTTATGACTTTTCTTTAATTCCACAAGCTCTAATGAAGAGAACAATGACTTATAATACTTAGCCTTCCACTCTGAAAGCTCCCAAAGCTTCTTAAGCTAAAATATAGTTAGTCACGACTTTGATTCCAGCTGCGCTATGACATCTGTATTAATATTAATCTTTTCTATCAAGGAAGCAAGGCAGACCTAAACAGTCTTAGCATATTGTGAGTGCTAGATTCACCCAGTCTTAATTTACTAATCCTTTTTCACTCTACTGGGAAATTAACTTCAGTGAAAGAAATTTCCAAAGGTACAAAAGCTTGGTTAGTGTATACCTCTCATCTCCCCCTTGCACATCTATTTGTCTTCTCAGTGCTGTGTATGTTCTTTATTTTGTTCATCTGCCAGGTAGTGAAATAGCTGTGTATGAAGGAGACATCCTCTTGAGAAGAGGACGACGCAGTGCAATTAACTGTGAGAGTTGTTTATGGCCCAAGTCACAAGATGGACTGGTCAAGGTTCCAATTAACATCTCTTCTGATTTCTGTGAGTGTATGCAAATGGATGCTGTAAAGTTAGCATTGATCTTCTGGTCCCTATACCCTGTTATTTTATGTTTCTGTGGCATGAACCAAAAGCAATCTTTGCTCAAATGAGAGTTTATTGATGTGTCTCTTTTGCTAATCTGTTAGCCCTATAGTGGTTTGGGTAATATTTCAAATATCTGAGTTACAGACGCTAAAATACGTGGTTACTTGGGCAGTAGTTGTTCCATAAATACCAGCTAATTCCTTTTCATTACAAATACTGGCTCATTCCT
>NW_010179516.1:21547-38928 GCF_000695765.1 Mesitornis unicolor
TGCTAACTACAAAGCACTTCAGTATTGAGCGAGTACAGAAGAAATACAATTTGCTCACATTATGAATGTATTTTTGTAAATATTGCCGCTAGAAGCACTTTTTCGGAACAGTATGATTTTATTGGGCTGCATCAAAAGAAGTGTGGCCAGCAGGGCAAGGAAGGTGATTCTGCTCTGGTGAGACCCTACGGTACTGCATCCAGTTCTGGAGCCTTCAATATAAGAAGGACATGGAGCTGTTGGAGCGGGTCCAGAGGAGGGCCATGAAGATGACCAGAAGGCTTGAGCACCCTCCCTGCGAGGACCAACTGAGAGAGTTGGGGCTGTTCAGCCTGGAGAAGAGAAGGCTCCGGGGGGACCTTATTGCAATCTTCCAGTTCCTGAAGGGGTCCTACAGGAAAGCTGGGGAGGGACTTTTTACAAGGGCAGGTAGTGATAGAATGAGGGGGAATGGTTTTAAACTGAAAGAGGGTAGATTTAGACTAGATATTACGAAGAAGTTCTGTGCTGTGAGGGTTGTGAGACACTGGAACAAGTTGCCCAGGGAAACTGTGAATGCCTCTTCCCTGGAAGTGTTCAAGGCCAGGTTGGACAGGGCTTTGAGCAACCTGGGTTGGTGAGAGGTGTCCCTGCTCATGGCAAGGGGGTTGGAAATAGATGATCTTTAAGGTCCCTGCCAACCCAAACCATTCTGTGATCCTATTTCAGATCTCTCATTGAAATATTTCTGCACTAGAAATCCTGTGGAGGCTAAAATGAAGGAAAAATCCTTGGATATATTTTTTGCTTATTATTTCCCTCTAGTCAGTCAATGGCTCTGTCCGATATTTTTCGCTTAATATTTCCCTCTAGTCAGTCAATGGCTCTGTCCCATGGAAAAGGCTGCAGGACTGATGCCTTAATCTAGAAAATTTTGTTCCAGAAGGTTTCATATGAGCTGTGCAGGTCTTCCACTTCTCCCATACTGAGGCTTCTCTGGTCTGAGGCTTCCATACAGACCCTTCTTAAAAGATATTACATTGAGAGAAAATGGCATGGAAGTGAAATACAATGTGTGCCTGATTCCTGTTCCTGGAGAAGGGGAACCTGTGTTATTATTTGAGCTACAGAGAGCCCAATATTTTGCATTATCTAGGCTGCTTCTCTGCCCATGTGCTCCCAGAACTGCAGCATATGCTTTTGCAGTTACTTGAGGGTTATTCCATCTACCTCCATTTCTCCAAAATATAAGGATACGGAAACTGAGATACAAATCAGTTGTAGATGAGTCATAACTAAGGAAGCCAAATTAGGCCAAAATGTTCAGAAGTAGATAAACACTCCAATCTTTATTTGGTACCTGAATAGAAACACTGTGTTCTTCAAAGCCTCTGATCACTGGCTGTCTCAAGACATTTGTTCTCTCCGATAAACAAAATAGGTTTTTGGTGCTTAGCTACAGTCAGATGGCTCATCTGGGATACTTTAGTCCAATTATTTGTATCTGACGCCATTTCATTTTTTCCATTCTATCTAATGGAAGAAACAATGCCAGTCTTGCCTTTTATCAGCTGTCTCCTATAGAATATGCATAAGGGCTTGCTATAACTCTTACATCTCACCTTAAAAGTCCAATCAACTTGAAGGTCTCTGAAGGCTTCATGCTCTCTTTTATTATACTTGTATGATAAAAAGCTAACAAGTGCTGTCAAGTTCTAAAGGAATGCACCCCATCGATGCACCTTGGTTTTGATTAACCAAGGAAGATTTCTCCTGGCTCCTTTCTCTTTCCAGCAGTGACAGAGAGGTCTTGGATTGCTGATGCTCTGCAAGAGATCTCCACGCTGACCTGTGTGCAGTTTGTAAATCGCACTACAGAAACCGACTACGTGTATGTTGAACGCGGGCAGAGGTAAGCTCCCTGTCTCGTGGGAGTGCAAGCACACAGAAGGTTTTCGGCTTGTTTTCTGTTTTGATTTGGATTTAAGTAATTGCCCTTTTCTTACCCTAGGATTCAAGCTTCAGAGGACAGGTGCAATTTTCCATTTTTCCTTAGACATACTGGTAGTTACATCACTTAATAGGCTGCAGGAATAAATGTGTGCGTGGACTTCAAGATCAAGGGGTATAATTAAAAATGAGATGTTTTCCTTAACTGTCGTAAAACATTGAAGTATAATTGTTTCAAGTTCTTCACTTAACTATTTAAACTGCTTAATCTTGGTTTGATATAGCCATTTTACTGTTTTTAAATTTGCCATGCTCATCACAAAGGCTTTATTTCTCCCCCTATGTAATTTGGCAGCATTTAGAAGCCTAGATATCTCGTGCCAGTAACTATTTGCATGTTCCCTTCTGTGTCTGCACATCCAGAGGCCCTTGGGGGCATAATCAGTACATCTATTTCTTTGTATTTGCTGAATAGAATAATTTGGTTATCTAGGTGATCCTGCTCTGCCAGGGGCGTTGGACTAGAGGATCTTTTGAGGTCCCTTCCAACTCCTAACATTCTGTGATTCTGTGTGACTCTAATTGCCTATTCTTAGCTGCTGGTCTTACTTTGGAAAAATTGGAGGACGTCAAGCAGTAGGCCTGGTGAAAAATGGTTGCATGGATAAAGGAGCAATTCAGCATGAAATGAACCATGCTCTGGGTTTCATCCATGAACAAGCACGGAGTGATCGGGACAGGTTTGTCAAGATTATGTGGGAACACATTGTGGCAGGTATGTCAACTAAATATTAAGAGAAAACATATACTTTCAGATGAAGGAGAACGTTTCTTCTGTGCACAGTGATGCAAATAAGAATCGTGATTAATGCTGGCTGGATTGCAGCAGCAGCGCATTCATTGAGATGGAATTTCTGGTTCAGTGTTTGTACTAGGGAAATCTCTGTGGCTACACCTACGTTAGTGAGGTCCTCCAGGGCAGATGCAGCCTAAAAGTAGCTCTACATTCTTATTTTGATTGCGATCTTGAGTCCAGGCTCACTTTGCATCCAAAATACCAGGATCATCAGGAACACAAAATGCTGTAGCAAAGACTTGGCCATGAGGCGAGACTATGGGACTTTTTGCTGAGGTGAGGAGAAACACAATATTTAGAGATCATGGTGTGGAATTGCAAGGTAACTCTATCTCAGGTAAAACCACGGAAATAGGGAAGGCAGCAGGTAGGCATCTTGGCACTTAGAGTGTCAAATGCACATAGCCTAAAATGTAGATAGATGAACGAGGGGCTCAATGTGGAGAGAATGTAAGCACATGCAACCACCAGCATTTGTGAAATTCTGGGAACTGGCATGATGTGAAAGAAAGGACTGCAATGATTCCCTCCTTGAGGAAAGAATAATACACACTGCCATGAACAGGAGGAGAAATGAGCAGCAATCAGGACTAGTAAATCTGTAGAGGGAAAACACATAGATGTTATTTAGGGAAAGGAATGCAGGATGAGTAGTTTGGGCATGTGCCCTTGGCCTGTGTGCTGGGAGCATGGGAGCATATGCAGAGCTCCAGGCTCAGAAGGGGACAGTAGAGAGAATGGTAGGAGGTCCTAGGGAAAGCGAGAAAGTGGTGCATAGAAGGAAAGTACAGAAAGAAAGGATCCAAGGAATCACTTATCTGACAGCTATGAGAGAGCCGGACAACCCACAGTAATTGTAAAAAGATAATAGTGTACTTAGTTAATTATAGAAAATAATAGTAAATTAGGCTGGACAATTGAATACCAAAGTCTAATATGTCTTTTCAGAAAATAAGATACTCAACTCTTCAGTGTCATGCACAGCTGAAAATATAACTATCTTTTTCTCCAGATGGAACTTGATTGTTTTTATTGCAAATTCCTACCACGGTTCTCCAAAATTTTTTCAGCTATTCCCATGACATCTTAAATAAATTCCATTTGTGCTGTTCTTTACTGAGGCTTCAGCTCCAGTGTTAAGGTGTAATTCTGCTATGAATTGTTGGCCATTGTACAACAAGGGTGTGCCATGTTTGAAATGCTTGCAAAGGATGTGCTAGGAAAGAGGAGTTGAAAACATGAAGTTATGCCAAAGATACCAGACACACATAAAATCTTACACTAGCTTTGCAAGGGGAAGGCCACAGGTTTGGATCTTGTCATTCCTAAAGAGTACAGGTGTAACCAAGCTCTGATTCAGGCACAGTATCATGAAATGATAGAAGAGGGTGAAGATGGGAAGAGGATGACTTTGCAAAGCAGATGGGTATCTCTTTGGTGTTTTAAGAGCATTCAGCAGAGGTGAGAAGACTGGTGTGTCGAGGGAGTTAGAATGCAGAGTGCGTGCAGTGCAGGCATTGTAGGGGAAAAAATGCAAAGATACGCAGGGAAAAGGAAATTAAGAAACACAGCTATGTTGATGAGGACTGTTAGAGTATGTCTGCTGTAAAAACATGCTGCTCTTAACAGTGCTGATGGCAGAGCTCCCCCTGACCCCAGTGGTGCACAACCAGACCTCGAGACCTTTTGCATCCTCCCAGCTCTCCAACACAAGCTGTTTCTCTCTTGCCAGGACTGCAGTCCTGTGGATCTTTGCTGGGTTTTGTTTTGACCCAGCAATTCACCTTGGAAACCATCCTACTTCTCTGTTTTGACAAAATGAAGCCTGATCGGTTGCTGTCCACTTAGCTAATTGAAACTGACCTTGTTTTTCCCAAACTTTTGGGGAAAAAAACTATTCAGACAAAGCTTCCTTTTCAGCTCTTCTGAGTCATTACACTTAGATTCTGGCAGAAGTAGATTTTAAACATTTTTTTAGAGTGGAAAAGATGGGTTAAGTCCCCACACGTGTGCAGGTCTCGACAGCCAAATCTCTCTGGCGTGCGATGAGGCAGATCCTAGTTTTCTGGCAGCACCTCTGTTCAGCCAGGCTGCTGTTGATTTTTCTTTTTCAGCAAACCAATTCAGCAAAGCACTTATGTGCCAAACAGTAGCCATATGCTTAAATGTTTCACTGCATTTGAACTGTATTCTGTGTTCATCACCTCAAAAGAAGCTGTTCACTTGCTGATAATTCTTTCTTAAGTCAGCATAGCAGATAAGAGGAACTGAGATAAAAACCTAACAGAGTCAGGAGAGCCAATGCTGTTGAGAACCAGTTTGAACCTTAACTGAGTTTCTAGCTATGAAAAGCTCCAAAGTCATGTTTATCCCCAAACTTTCTGTAATTCAGGATTTTGAAGCTTCTCTTTGCATTACCTAGCCCTCACTGGGAGTAGTGCTGAAGGACATTACTGGAAGAGACTGGCTCTGATTGCAAGCCTGCCAGCCAAATTGTGCAGACTCCAGAGATTTTGCTAATAAGCTTCCAACGCTGAACTCTTGTCCAGATGGTTTGTGGTTTACAAACCACTAGGTTACAATAATGAAGGTACAGATGTTGAACTGGAAGGGAGTGTTTAGTGGTTAGAATGTTAGCCTTAAGGCCAGGCTGACTGCATTCAGCTCCCTGCTCTGACATTGCTTGCTTGCCTGTCTTACCATGGACAAGACAACCAGGGTGCAATTCATGTTCATGCTCTCCAGTCAATGGAGGGAAACAGGTGCCTTCAGATGAAACTCCCTCCAACTGTGTCTCTCGTTCTCTCTCCGTGTCCTTCGACTGTCCTGGGAGCCTTGATGGATAGCTTCAGTGCCTAACTTAGTGAGAAATAAGGCTAGATGGCATGAATTCCAGTCTGTGTCTCTGGGCCTCCATCCTGAATCAGTGAAACACTTCATTACCTCATGTGGGCTTTTTAAGGCTAAACAGGTTTAAAGTGATGAGATGCTCAGCAGCTACGATGAGAGGGGCAATATCAGCATTCAGACAGAATGTTTCTAGCTGATCTTACTGAGTGTCCTTGTTTCATGCAAGTCATATCACTTCACTGGAGTCACTGTGTTGCAGTCAAGAGAAAATTTTGGTTGATTAAAATGGGTGGGTATTTGTTTAAGCTGTAGAGTTAAAAGAACATTTTGACTGATCAAGATAATTAAAGTAGGTTGATGATTAAGTAGTTAGAATAAGTATTTGTTTGTATAAGTACTTAGAGGAGGTAAGTACCATGTTCAAGAGAAGAATCATTGCGATGAGAATTAAACAATAGCATGCAGGATAATAGCTGTGGTCAGACAATCATAAGAGTAGGCCATAACTTCTCTTTTCTCTCCATGTCGAAATTATATAGGGGTAAGCTTTTGAAATAATTCAATATCTTATATGGCATGATAGTGAGGAACCAATCAAGGTAAAGGATAAATTAAAAGGCGGACATTTTATGCATGCTTGTATGATTTCACTTTGTTAAAAATGTATAAATGGGCTGTGAAAATGTATGGACTTTGGAGCACAATTAGAGGAGCTATCCTCTGTGCCTCCCCAGCGCTGCAATAAAGAAGTGCCTGCTTATCTGCTACTGCGTAGATAAGTTTTTCTCATCATGTTTGCGACCTCGTCAATAACTGCTGATGGGTTTGACCAGAGACAAAGCCAGAATATGGCTGATAACATGTCCTGTGGTGCAAGTAATGGGCAAACTGTATTCCTTTCCTTTGTGGTCTTATAACCCTTTGGTGGAAGGACTTGGCAAGACAGCTTCGTGGTCACCCACACATGCCTTTGAATTTTTGATCTAGGTGCTCAGCCAGATTTCCCTCTTAAGGTTTGGTTGCAGCTTTGGGGACATTGGATATGTACAATGTTCAAAATAATGCACTGAAGCATATTTGGAAACACCCTAATGAAGATGTACAGCTGCGTACCTGGAATGGATTCATTGATTATATAAAAACTTTGGCTTAAGTGATTTGGTTTATATTTCGAAACCTACTAGACTGAGTGAAATTGGGTTCCTATGGGCTTCAAAAGGCTCTGGTGGTTTTGATAGATCAAAGATCTCATGAGAACAAGTATTTGTATCTGAAGTTGCTCTGAGGATTATGACATCAAGTAGCGTACTATCAGAGCAGTAATAATTGTTCTGGCTGAAATGTTGCTTTCCTACCTTACAGGGGAACAAGGGAACTTTGGAAAAGTGAATTCCAGAAATCTGGGCCTTCCCTATGACTACTCTTCAGTGATGCACTATGGCCCGTAAGTTGTTTTGAGATGTCATTTCAAAGGAGCAAACAGCTTTCAGATCTTCTGCTCAGAGCTAGGAACTGCTCTGTGCAAGTAGAGATTTTTGCTGTTCACTGAAAGTTGAGTGTATGGACATAGTTAATGGTGAGCATACTGAACTTGACAGCAGGATTCCTGGAAAACTGTTGGTGTGCATAAAAGAAAAAAATAGGACAACTTTTTCTTTCACAGTGCTTCTGTCTCTTTTAGAGGCTTTTGACATGGCTATGGTCCAAGGTCTAATTCTACTGAGTCACATGAGATCTAAAACAGTTCTGAAGTCTACATGATTTCATTAACATCTTAACAGCTGATCACAGACAGCAATATTTATGTTCAGAGAGGAGAAAGATGGAAGGTTTTTATATCATTAAGACGTTGTGTACTGCCTCATATTCATCTAGGTTGCATTTTAGTCCATAATGCACAAACTTGTATCATGTACCTTCTGCTTTATTTCCACTAGCAAGTAGCAATGTCTGAACAAAACTGTGAATTAAAACTTGTCTAGCAGGAGGCAGGAAATTACAGACAGCAAATAAAAACCTAGTAACTGAGACAGAACTACTGCTCCTCTGCCTCTGGAACCACAAAGGTGGGATTCAGTTCATTTTGCCAGGACATGGGCGAAAGCTCTCCTCACTCAGGACAGTGCAGCTTTTTTCTTGTTTCTTACTTTCAGCTGCTGCACACAAAAGGGCTGTCATGCTGGTCCTCTTCAGGGCAGACTAACTGGTCTCTGAGAAGCTTCTTGCCTTTCTCCATTGAAATTCTGTGTGTATGGTACATGAATAGGATCGTGCAGTTAGAGAAATTCACTCTCTAAGAGAACTGATCTAGAAATATGGTTTTCTTATTTCTACAGGTATGATTTCTCCAGCACTCCAGGGAAACCAACCATTGTACCAGTTCCTGACCCCTCTATACCCATTGGGCAGAGAGAAGGGCTGAGTAACTTGGATGTAGCTAAAATCAACAAGCTCTACAAGTGCAGTAAGTGCTGTAAATAGAAGGCGTATGGATCCTTATACAGCTTATGTCTGTAAGTGCTGTCAGACATCCCTCAAAGGAGCTCAGCCCACAGTCCTTTCAATACCTCTCTCCCTCACACTGCAAGAGGGCTGGTATGTGTGTAGAAACAGCCCTGCCCCAGTGCCTTCTTGGAAAGGACAATTTACTTTCAGTAATTCACCGTCACTCTGAGTTATCCTCACTTAGTCCCTGCTCTTTGATATAAGCAAAACCCATCAGAGAAATCATGGTTGCTACCTCTGTCAACTTTCCATTTCAGGAAAGCTCTGAAGGTTGCAAGGTGTGTAAGCTAGAGTCAACCATGACTATAGCTTAGAGTCACATGCATCAGCAGTGCCATCAGGCCGGTGATTTCTTTCAATTAGAAAATGACTACAGGGCTGTAAAGCATGGGTGCCGTTTAGGTTGATGAGAACATCTCTTCAAAGGGAACTCCCCAGGCTTTCTATACAGTTATCTTGTTCCTTGTCCCATCTATTTCTTAACTCATCACTGTGGTATCTTAAGGTCTAGAAATACCCAGCAGTCCTCTGTAGCAGGAACTCTTCAGTTGAAATGCACAAAACACAGGTAAAACACCAGACATGCTCCTGCAATGCACAGTTTTTGCCTCGACTTCCAGTACATAGGCTGGTTTAGACAATATTTGACTTTTCTGAGATGTTATTCAATTAGTTTTTATACCAAAACAGCAAGAAACATCAATGTGTCCTAAATATTAGTGTACCAAATTCTGTTCTGAGTTGTGTTAGCGCTTAGATAACATCAGTAATTAGTGGGAATCTGCATTCCTTCAGTTGGATAGTTAGGGACAGAAATCATTGCTAAGTGTGGTTCCTCTCAAATTCTTAACTTCAGATAAGACAAGTTTACAACTTAAGTGTCTCAAAGATAGTGACAGCAAGTATTTTATGATACTGATTATTGATATTGGGGCTGGGAATGAATCATAGTTCAATACCATTACTATGTAATTTCATAATTAGACCTGTAGGTTTTGGAGGAAAAGATAGATTTCAAAAACAGGAGAATAACTCAGAAGCTAAAAAAAGGGAAAAAGTCCAGTTTTCTCAGGGAAAGTCGGTAGCAAGAGAAAAATGTTATAAATTCAGATGTCATATATTCATATATTGTAATTTGGAAAGTTGCACATTGTGCAATAAGTGAAGACTACATGTGGAAAGATGAAAGATACATGAGATCAGCCTGTGTACCAGTCACTTGGTCTGTACCCTGACTTCAGTGCTCTCCTTTATTGGTTTCCCCCAGTGACTACCCCTCTTTGCTTTGACACAATCTAGTTGTCAAGCTTGATTTTTGCATACTTATGAATACACATAGATTTGCTGATGGGAATTGATGTAGTGATGTCATTGAAACTACTCCTGGGATTCAGGTTAAGGAAGTTCATGAAAGATCCAGGCCTTTTTTTTAGTAAGCTAAAATAAGTGAGTGAAGCCCTACTGCCTTTAAAAAAGCGTTAGCAGCTGAAGCAGGTAAATACCTTAACTGGCTTTATTTCATTCACAGGTTTAGAATAACTTTTACTCTAGGAACATCAACACAGTTGTAAGCCTTATAATTAATTTCTCTTTTACAAGCCTGACTGATGCAGATGGTTGGAGAGACTTGTCAAGTGTTTCTGGAAGATATTTGTGGAGTTTTCATTCTCTTTCAACACTGTTTGGTTCTTCCCTTCAGATTGCTGCAGTTCTGTGTTGCCTAAATCCAAAGGCTCGTTCTCCTCTCTCAATTACCCATCCCCATACCCGAACAATAGCAGCTGCCTGTGGTTGATCCGCGCCCGTCGAAGTAAGGTAATTTTCATTAGGAGAGAAAAAAGGTTTGAACCGTAGTGTCAAGGCTACACAGCATTATTTCATTATTATGACTACCCTCTGGGAGTCATTTTCATGGACGAAGACATTTATTTTGTTACACAGTGAATGAAAAGGCAGTCTCAACAGTTTTCATAAGACTTATTAAGGCTATCAGATGCATAATTTAACTTTAGTTTTATCCAGTTAAGATTGGATGGCTTTTCAAAGACAAGCAATAGTCAGACATCAATCACTGGGCTCTGGAACTAGCTAGGTGAAATTCTATGCTCTTTTTATACAGGAAGTAAAATTTCAGTGATACATGGATAGTAAAATGAATACGAAGTGCTAGTTCACTTCATAACAATTAGATGGTTTGAATCTTTCCCTGTGTATGGCATTAAACCCAACATCTGTTTTCTTGTTTCTCAAGATTTTCCTGCAGTTTGAGGCTTTTGATCTCCAGCCGTCCTCAGACTGTTCTTCTGACTATATAAAAATTTACAATGGAAACAGCAAGAATTCCCCTGTCTTGCTGGACAGATACTGTGGGAAGGGGCCACTGCCCTCCTTAGTGGCATCTGGATCGACAATGCTGGTAGAGTTTGCAAGTGATGAGAGCATTGCAGCCACAGGATTCAGAGCCTCCTACAACAGGGGTATGAACACTCCCTCACAATGCTTGAAGAACAGCATTAAGTCTTTGTATGGAAGAACTGAAAATTTGGAATATGTACTCCAGAGTAGTTTTTTGTCTGTGTTATTCTTTACACTTTCATAGCAATTGCTAATGCTAGGCAATGATGGGGCTGAAGGTTAACAGGAAACAGAATGAGATGTTGCCTTGGTCTCATGTTAGCAACCCTGAGAAACCACTCATGTTTTTCTGAAAGCCTCTGCTAGGCTTCCTCATATCTTTAGAGCAATTTCTTGAAATAAAAACAATGCAATGACTAATAGGAGCAGTGCAGCCAAAGAGCACAAACACCACAGAACTCGACAAGAAATCTCAGCCAATGAGATGTAAAGCCAGCATCAGGGCAGTACGTTGTTCAAGGTTTCGTGGCATTTTATGCAACGAGAGAGGTACTAAACTTGGGTAACTTACACTTTCTGAATTAAAGGCTTTTGTTTTGTTACATGAAGCACAGTGCTTACTGTAGTCACTTGAGGGGTGCTTGTTTACAAACATATAAATGCATTATGGACTGCTGGATAAAATTCTGATGTGCTGCAACATGCTTTCAGTTAGAATGCAATAGCTCAAATGACTCGTTACTGCCTTATTTCAATTCAAAATGGGAACTTTTTTAAAGCATAGACTGAAGAAGTCTTAAAAATGTGTCATGTTTACTCTTCTGCATTAGTCTTGATGGAGTAATTTCTAGATAGCATTAGATCTTGCTTGATAATGCAATCTTCATTACTTGAGCTAATTCTTTTCTGAAAGTGCAGTAAGTTAGTACTATTAGAATGCTATGCTAATATGGTAACACTCAATTGTAAAGACAGATATAGCTTTAGATGCAGCTGTTTCCTGTCCTCCAAAGGTTATTTAGCAGCCATGGTTGTAGTTCTTTCAGTACAACTGCTAATACAAATACTGAGCGAAGAAATAAAATATTTCAGCAGTAGATTTTCATGGTAGCACATTTTTTCTTGGCCTGAAGAAAGAATACAATAAGCAAGCTCACTTCTACTGCCAAAATACTCTTGTTAATATGCCTTTCTCTGTTTTTCTCCTTTACCCCTCAGTGAATTGTGGAGGTACTTTCACACACTCAAACGGAGTCATCACCTCTCCAAACTACCCCAACAAATACCCCAAAAACCGAGCATGCTTCTGGGTCATCTGTTCACCAGTAGGATACAAGGTAAGGCACAAATTAATTCATCTGTAGGTTTCATCAGTGTTCTCTACTGGAATAATTTTTTTTTGCCTTGGAGAATAACAGCTGTAATGTCACTTTTGGAGCAGGCATTCTCAGAATAATAAAAAAAAATTGAACACAAAAGTCCAGTTTAAAAATTTGTGCTGGATCTTGTTATGTGAGGTGTTCAGCAAGGAAAAACCTTTTCACATGCATATGAACTCATAAATTTGGCTTGTAACAGTAGGCTTTGTTCAGAATAATCTCTAGGTAAGAGTTCTCACTAGAAAACTGAAACACTGCGCAGGTGCTGGTTTTATATTTCTCTAGAGAAAAGAATTTAAAGCATACAAGATCAATCTTGTTCCCTGCTTCCCCTTCCAATCCAAATGCTGATGAACTAAGCAAATAATCTGCTACTAATTTGCATTGCAATATGGAACCAGGATGTGGTGCAAACACAGAATAAAAAACGGTGCCTGCACATAAGGAATTTAGACTATTTGTGCTTGCTACATTCAAAGGATAAGAGAAAAGGATATAACCTGGAAGCAAAGCGCTTTGGTTGTATTTTCTCCAGATATCTCTGAAAATGTTATCCTTTGAGCTGGAGGATAGTGACAGATGCGTCTATGACTACTTGCTGATACATGATGGAAGCCGACCTACATCACCTGCAGTTGGCCCTTACTGTGGGACAGAGAAGGTTGCAGACTTCACTTCCACTGGGAACTTTGTGCTGGTTGAATTTCACAGCGATATAGTTTGGGAGCTGCCTGGATTCGTGATGAGTTATACATTCGGTAGGTAGTACTGTACAGATGGGAGTTGGAAAACACAGAATGAAAGTAAGAGACCAACTAACCACAGGTAAAAGTGAAGATACCACCAGTTTCAGCAAATGTAGCTCCCTGACACCTTTAACAAGCTTGAAGCTTGATCTCTTTGTCTTACATCTACAGTGGTGTAATTTGCATGGCAAATTATAGACAGAAATCTTCCTGCCAGTGGGATGAAACTTCTGTCTGAAACTGTAAGCTTCTTGTTATAGTATTCCTACTGCTGATGTTGCATGGTGAGATACAGTAGCAGCACTGAAACTATGTAATCAGATTTTCAAGAACTTCTAGCATTAGAAACTGAGTCCGTAAAAATTTCAGAATATGACTATGTAGCAACTTCAACCTGTATTCTGGCAAGTGTTATTACCCATTCCTAATGTGCATTCCAGTATGCATACAGATAAACCCTTCAGACACATGGGTTTTATGCTTTTAAGCCAAGCTCACTTTAACAGTTCACACAGGCACCTTCACTTAGCCTGAAAATCACCACTTTACACTGAAGATGCAAACTAGGATGTTTGCACAGCATCTCGACTCAAAGGATTGCACTACTCTGTGAGATGAATCAGGTCAGGGAACAGATTTAACTAAAGCATTTAACTAAAGATTCAGCATGCAGCAAGGGAGAGGGAATAGAGTGAAGCATCTGTTGTTGCCACTTTACTGTGGCCTGAGCTAGGTAATCAAATCGTTCACGGGGTATTACCAAAATATTTGTTGAAAATGAGGCCTGTAAATCTAATGCAAAGTCCACTGAATGTAAATGGAGCCAGCAACTTGGGAGAACATATAAGGTGTGAAGCACCTTGTCTGTAGAGAGGAATCTTCCACCTCTGAGGAGACATGTGAAGAGGAGAAAGAAATCAGCACTGTAGGCAGCCAGCACTTTGCCTTGACTTGATGTATTCAGAACTAAACGCCAGTGCCAAATTGAAAGATGGCAAAATATAATGAATAATAAAAGTTCTTGCTGCGCTTATGCCTTTGTGAAGAAAATAATGTAGAAAATGCCAATTTATCTTCCTGGTGCTAGGAAGGCAACCAAGAAAACTTTGAATTATGCAGACTTTTGGTTTTGTTTTATTTTTTTAAGGATCTGTAATGCTTTCCTTTTTAAGCACTGGTTAATTTTTACCCTCAGAAAAATCATAAGTTGTGGACATCAGGAACTAGAGCTTACATGCATCGTGCAAAAGTGCATGCACAGCAGACAACAAATATTTGTAGTTCTTACAAGCTCTTGTCTTCTGGCTATAAAAAGTATTCTTTCATTTAATTTGGCTCACTATTGAGATTGGCACCTTTTTGGGGGATGTAACAATTTCAGCAGCATGAGAGAAAAATAAACTCTATTTCTATTTTTAACATCAACTTCAGACTGTACAAAAGCTAATTCTTCTCCCTGGGTCTGAGAACTTTCATGGAGGTGCAAAACTAATAACTCTGTGATAACTGTTACTGTATATGAAGTTGAATGGGTTTCTATTTAAAATATACAGTGCTGAACAGCTTTGTAACTTGAGTGTTACTTCAGATTTCCTTCCTATGGCCTGATTTGGGGCTCTACATAGGTCCAGTGTTTTAGAAGTTCACCCATATTTGGTAAAGGAGCATGAACAACATGTTGAAGCAGCAATGTACCACATATAGGAATATTAATCTTGCAACTTGTCCTTAGAAATATGGGTTTAAGTACAAGTCTGAGATGTGGCAATGTGACTTGATCGAGGTGCTTCATTTGTAAGCAGGCCATTCCTGCAGGGAAATTGTAAGCCCTAAGGGCACACAGCCTGGCTGAAGAGTCCAATCTAATATGTTTTGAAAACATGAATTCAAGAAGAAGGATGTAGAAATGCATTCCTGAGTGTACAGACAGGCTGAAATATGTGATGAGTAAGTTCAGTCTTTCATAGGAAAAGCTTTTCAGTCTGAGATCTAAAGGTTCCACTTTTCATGAGTACTGGTAGGGCTCCTTGTTAACTGCTTTCCTTAAGGCATATGCACATTAGCGGGAGTTTCCACACATGCTCCAAGCCATCTCCTGACCCTCTGCAGATATAAAAACCTTCAGCTTTCCCCTAATTATTGCTAAAATCTCTGGTTTCCTGCCAGCAGTCTTCACTTTAGTTATACATTACTCATCTATAAATCTGTGGCCCACTGAACAGGAAAATGCAAGGTACAAAACATCCTGATGAACGGCATCCTTCTTATAATGACTGCAGCTGATTTTCACACACAGTTAGTTGAGAATCTCAAATGAAGAAGCTGTAGAATTCGCAAACCCTGCTAAGAGCTTAGGTGTACCCAGCTGCACAGCGTAAGGGGACTTGCATCTGACAGACAATAATCCTCCCACAAGCACTGCCCATGTACAAAAATCATTTATAAGCTTGCTATTAACATTCATCTTCTGAGATATATGAACTAAGAGTGACCAGCTGGTAGACACAATGGACAGCATAGCCAAAAGTTTAGGATACAAATACCACCATAGGAGGACTTTGAAACGTTCTGATGAAAGTTCAGCATTCACTTAACATGCCTTTGAAATCCGACATGTAAGGATTTAACCTTAAAAACCAGAAGTGTCTATCAGTGATGAATATATATATATACACACACACACATACATATATATCCCCATATATATGTATTCCCATATAGATACACACACATACCTCATGACCCAACTGGCATTACCTTAATTTTGTACAAAATCAGTTCTGTGCTAAGAGAGACCCACTTCCACAAGCCTGTGCACGTAGAACACTCAAGAGATATGCTACTCATAGGTCTTATTTTTGTGTTTAATTTAAAACACACTTCCACTTACATAAGTAAATAACTGTGGCTGCGCTGATGCTTGCTTGCATGACAGGAACCCCAGTGCCTGACAGAAAATAAGGGCAGCTTTTGGCGTGCTGATAGTACAGTTGGTTCCTCATCTAGAAGAAAATGAGCCTACTGAAAGTAATTTTTCAATTTAACTGTGGTGATGATTTGCTCTTTTTATCACACTGCACTGTATGGAGAAGCATTACAGCCTGGAAGACCTAGTAGGCAGACAGCCACATTTTGAATGAATTTGAACATTTTCAGACCAAAAGTTTTACTTCTAGTTGCATTCCATTATAGTAATGAAGCCCCAAGATTATCAAGGCCAAGTCTAATACATTGGGGCACAGTTTCACAGCAGGTTAGAGATGAACAACAGCATTTACAGCTATAACTACATAGGACAGAAAATGTACAACTTACTGTGCAACGACTCAGTTTGGCAGGGAGAAGACGTATGAACCAAGGACCATTTAATCTCTCCTATGCTTCAAACAGAAATTGAAAACCTTATGGGCTAAGTTGTCATATAGGATTTTAATAATTGAAGTTTATTTATCATGGGAAACATCTGCAGGCAAGACAAGAAAGCAAGCAAAGCCGCTGCTGTTCAGCTGCCAAATGTCCTTCTGGTGCAGCTGAACGGGCTGCGGGGACCGGGCCCCCTCTGGAGGACAGCAGCAGGGGAACAGGGCCGTGCCTGCCTCTTCTCAAGGGAGAAGCGAGGGCATCTCCTGCCCTGGCCACGGCTCTCAGTCCCACCTGGCAAATTCAGCGTTTCTGAACAGGTGAAGTGCCGCTGTAACTCTCGCTGCCTGCCGTCGGGGGTGCGCTCTGCGTCGGACGTTCTTAGGGTCGCTGCTTGTAGCAAAGAGCGGCACCCCCAGTTTCACCTGCCCGTCGGTAGGTTGCACTATAACATTAAGACTGAAACTAATGTTCCCATCGACCAGCTCAACAGCGAGGACAACATCAAATTAAGTCTTTTCTTTTAGTAAATTCTGGTTTATATTTGTCTCAATTTCCTGCTTTATGCCTACAGTACCTAACACAGGTGTCTCATACAATTGCTGGACAGATGCAAAGTTTAGCTTCCAAGTTTTTATGCAGTTGTCATTCTAATGTTCTTTAACATTTAAAACAAAAACCCCAAAAGCTTGAGGAGAAACCACAGGTTTTTTTTTTCTTTAGCTTTGTCCAGATATTAATGAGTCTTACTTCCTCCAGTTTTCTAATGTAATTGTGTAGGTCTTTACCTCATGGACTCATCTATTAAACTGGAAAGAATGCCAAATGTAATTGCAGACCCACACAATTAACAAGATGACTCATGTGAACCAGTGGTTACCTAGACCTACACTCAGTGACTTTTTTTTTTCACAAGCAGTGTCGGACATTCCCTTCTGAGGGAAGGAAAACAAACACTAGCACAAATACGGGCTCGGGGTAACTGGAGTTTTGCAGTTCAGCCGTTTTCATGCTCTTCTGAACCAGGATCTCACCACAGGTTTAAGACAAAATAGCAGAGTGACTTGAGTGCAATCCTGCCAGCATTAAAGAATACACTTTTGTGTCTTAATAACACCAAAGGCCAGATAATGGGCAAAAATGCATCGCTCCACTAACTCCATCTGCTGTACTGAGAGTATGGAGTACCAGGCAGTGATGCCACACTGAAACTGGTGCAGGCAATTGCTTCACTCCATCACGGCAAACCACCGAGCCCGCCCGTCCTCCCTCTCCCAAAAGTGACAGGGCCTTTGGTTACAGTGGGAACAGCCAACTCCCGAAAAAGACGGCTACGCCCGATGGCCGAGGGGGCTGAGGCGGCGCCCACCCCGCGGCGTGGGACTGGAGGCCCTGTGCGCC
>NW_010179517.1:0-613 GCF_000695765.1 Mesitornis unicolor
ACGAGAGCTGACAGCGCTCCTGGGCATGGTCAGATGGTACAGACTGTGGATTTTCAACTATTGACTGCTATGGACTTCTGGATGCCAGGTAGCCTTTAAGAACTCAAAGGCGGCTTTAGTGTCAACACCTTGCCCTGGGCATGCTGGCTCAGAGACTGGGAACAACTGGACGATAGCAAATGGGGGAAAAAGCTTTAGTGTCAACACCTTGCCCTGGGCATGCTGGCTCAGAGACTGGGAACAACTGGACAATAGCAAACAGGGGAACACTGGCTGTCCCAAGCTGTACATTAAACACCAAGTTGTCCCGTTTGAACAGGACGATGTGGAATTTAAAACTACTACAGCGATCAACCCAGCAATATTCTTGAACTCAGAGATAAAGGACCCTGAACCCTTTTATCATGACTGGCTGCAGTAAACATAGGTAATCAATTGGCTGATTAAACTGTTAAAGATGTGGCAAAACAAAGCATCCTTGAATTAGTATCAGTAAAACAGGTAAAACTCTCAACTCTGAAACCTTATTATAGTGACACAGACACTGTTAAAAGCAATTCTAAATAAGGAAAGTTGATTAATAAGCTGAAGGAGTAGAATCCTGGATCCACTA
>NW_010179518.1:0-32349 GCF_000695765.1 Mesitornis unicolor
CAGGCAGCGGAGGCCGGCTGGGTGCTGGAGGGGTTTGTGCACGCCTATTGCCCGAGCCCCCTCTGCAGAAAGCGGCGCTGCTTTCTGCCATTCCCCCACATTTGTACTGTTAGCTGAGGCACGGACACCTCCTGCAGCCTCACAGGAACACCAAGACTCGAGGGTCTTGGCAAGCAGTGGGCTTTTTGCCTGTTTTGACTGGGGTCTTGCAGCTTATTGCCAGTTATAAAGGTGCCACTGACACCTGGGAAAGCACTGCGGCACTCGTTGGGCTCTTCAAAAATGGTTCCTTTTCTTAGAGAATCGAGATGGTTTCTGTCTGCTTGGGTGAAGGGAAAGTAGTGTTATCTGCTATCATTTTGTGGGTAAAGAGAGTGGTTTCTGTTATGTTTCGATAATACCACGTTTATTGCTGGAGAGACATTATATTAGTATATAAACTGATTTGGAAATGAAGTGATTGTGAGCTGGTATGTGTTTGTGCTGGGTATTTCAGAACAATCTTTTGTATGTATGTTGTTAATAAACAATACTTTAAACAGTTGTGTGTCCCCTAATTTGTTTGACTGTGCATAAACCAAGCAGCACTCAAGTTTGTTACTGTAAGTCTTTGAAGTAGCAATTGCATGTAATCTGTATTTGTTCTTTCTAGTAGTGTAACTAATAAACTCTTAGGGTAAGATGCTTTCATTATTTTAAAGAAATAGAATTTTCAGATAAATCATTGTATCTATGTACTTAAAGATACATCAGCTTGCAAAAATCTGCCAACAGTCTGCTGGATTTTACTATGCCAGTATTATTATTCCATTAATTATGGTGTCGTTCCCCCTCCTACATCATTTGGAAATAGACTTATACTAATTGTAGTGGCGAAATTATAAGACACGTGAAATGGAGAGTGCTTTATGTTAAAAATAAAAGCTTCCCCTTTTGCTTCTTTCCTGTTTGGAACATTTTCCCCAATAATAGTAGTGAGATCAAAATAAAAACAGCAACCAAAAAACCCAGGGATGCTTTTAAGGTGAAGACAGAGCAAGTAGGCTGCCTTCTTGAAGGGTATGATCAATCTGACATAGCCACTATGTGAAATAAAGTCACAGATTACGTTGGAAGTCTTTATGTTTGTAAAATGTCTTCATCTGTAGCATTTAGGTATGTGTTTAACTTCCTGTCCATAAATTGTCTCATTAAGTTTAGTAGAATTGCTTGCATGGATGAAATTGAGCAGATTCAGAAATAATTCCAGACCCTTAATTTGAAAAGGTCATGCCCAGAAAGTAACTATTTAGACTTCGTTATTTAAATTGCTTGTTGTTACTTTAATGCTTCATACTAAAAATGCTTGAAGGAGCAACATTCTGTTGAAGACTAGGCATGCATTGTTTTCCAAATTCCTTTACCCCCACATGCAATCCCATAATACATGGAGTACTGGCCTTTCTTTTTCTTGTAAAAGTAGTGTTTTCTTGGTGCTTTTATTATGCTTCTTTCTGTATCAAGAAGCAGGGGTAAACATTTCTAGGTCTGTAGACTTATTACCCATGAAGTGTTTAAATTTTTAAGTATGTTGTGGGGGTGTTTTGTTTTGGTTTTGTTTGTTTGGTTTTTTTTATTCCTAGCTTCAGCAAGGTTCTGGCTTGATTTTAATATGTTCGCTTTTAATGTTGAGTGTAATTACATTTTATAGTGTTTGTTTTTTTCAGGAATATCTTTGTGCAAACAAGCAAACAAAATTTTGGTAACCTTCCCTCTCTTCCCAAACCTGTACGTCAGCAGCAGTTTGGATAATGGGCACTTGGGGTTAGTAAGAAAGGATGTTTATAGTAACGACTGCTCTCCCAGAAAAGCCCTGCTGCCTCTGCTGTCTCTCTATAGCAGCCGTCATCTGCTCTGACTTCACATGGGTTACATGGATTTATGTAGCTGTGCCAATATCTGCAGTATACTGAAAATGTGGCTGAGAGGTTGCTTTTCTGTGCAGATTATCTGGCTTTATTAAAAGGCATTCACTACAAATATCTAAAATGCTGCATTTGTGCACTTAAGGAGCACATTTCTAGATTTTTCTTGTGGCAGACAAACATCGTTATTGGTGTTACAAGTTTTTAACCAGTATAATCACTCTTAAAGGGAAGTGAATGTTTTTGTTGTCCTCAGGTAAGCCAAAGAGGTATCCTTTGTGGGGGGGCAGGGTCAAACATTTTAAAGTTCATTGCTGTTCCAGTCTAGGCCTATGTAAATTGATGTTACTGTGGTCTAGTGCTGTCATCCCTATTGGGTTAAATTTTCCTTTCATTTTCAGCTTCCTTTAGGATGCTGACCTGTCAGAAAAACTTTTTGTTGAGTATTTTGCCTGTGTTGCTGTGTGATTTTTTTTCTCTGGGTTGTTTTTCTGTCAAACAGGGTTGGCTCACCAGGATATCAGATGAGTGCCAGTATCAGCATAAAGGCAGAGCAGGAGCATGCAGAAGGAGGACGAATCACAGCAGCCTGAATTTGGATGAGCTTAAATGAGCCCAGAACCTTGGGCACAAAGATGTTAGTCAGGTGCCTTAGCCCTCTGCATGCTCTGAGGAAACTAGTGGGTACCTTTGAATAGTTCCCGTACCAGGCAGTTTAGGGATGGTTGGCAAGATGCAGAGAGATTCAACCCTAGTAGAGAATGAGTTTTGCTGTTGACGACTTAAGTGTCAGTAGACTTTCGGGTACGTAGGAAGTTAAGGGGAACTCTGTGTTGTAAAAGGTGATCTGATTGACCTAGCTTTTGATGTATTTTAGGTATGGTTGACTGTGTTCCTGCCTAAAAATTACTTAGTATGTGTCTTTCACCATAAAAGTAAGAAACACATCATAGTTGTAATTGTTGCTGTGTATTTTAAAAACCTGTTCTGAGCTGCTATGAAGAGCTGCAATAGCAGTAGCTCCTATTGGTAGCTCATGTCCAGTGTCTGGACAGAGCTGGGGAAATGAGATTTAATAAAACCCCTTGTTTTTGTTCTAACAGTGGAAATATGAAGCATTTTAGTGATAAACCAAGGTTGATTGCTTTACCATGTTTATTCTGCATTCAACTGAACCTTTACTAAGGTTGATAACCACATTTTTCTCCAACGTATCAGCACAATATAAAGCTGTTACGTAACTCGCTGCAAAGGCATTTACAGAAGTCTCTGAAGGGAACAAAGGTGCTGGAAAATGCAGGCGCCCTGGGTTAAAAGCTGGAGAAAATCCCAGAAGACCTTACTTTGTATATCCATTTTCTTTTTCCATGGGTTTTGAAGTGCGTTTGATGTGCTTCCCCAAAAATTCCCATTTAACATGTTTGCATAATGGAATGTGGATGGGATGTAGGAAGAACACAGATGTTTGCAAAGATCACAAGAGGGCATGAGAAAATGTCTTTTTGTTTTGTTTGGTTTTGGTTTTGCTGGTATTAGCCATAATAATAAATTTATCCCTGGAATTTGCAAATGATGGTACTTGAAAAGGTAAACGAGAGAACATTTTGTGTCTTTCGTAGCTCAGCAACTGAAAGGTAAGGTCAAAGATGAGAGAACTAAAGAGAATGGATTTGATGAATTTGCCCATACACCCGTAATGCCTTTCCTATAGGATGCTGCTGTGTGCCCAGCGGCTACCTCTGAAAACCTGCGAGATGGAGTGAATATTTTCTGTGAGACTGCTTTGCTGTAGGAAGAGGGACTGATGTTGTTGTTCTTGCTTGTGTATGCAGTTGCAATGTGTATGACAGAAGGCTGACAACAGTGTAGCAGTTTTGTTTGGCTGTTGTCATAACTGGTAAGTGCTGATAAAACGTGTAGGCTTTGTTGTGGTTGTGTGTTGATTTTTATCCACTTCTTTTCAGGAAAGCCTTTCTTGTCTACCATAGCTGCGTGTCTTGGTGGATTTTGAAAATAGACAACTGATGATGGAGTGAGAGAAGTTCCTAAATGCAGTAGTCTGGTTCTTTTATTTTTTCCTGTGGGCAGATTCTGGCTGTGAAGAATATTCTTTTCATTTTGAGGGGTAAATAGGATATAATAGAATGAGGAGTTTTTGGCATATTTGCTGTATATTCATAGTTGGGCGTTCCTCTGGGGTAGTGTCTGTATAAGGAGTGGATGATTTCCTGATGTCTTGGTATGCAATCTCCATAAAATGGAAAATATAGAGAAGTAAGGGACTCGAGCTGTTACCTCAGTGGCTTTCTTATCTGTGCTGTGACTTAAGTTGGTTCAAGTGTGATCTAGTGAAATCTCAAAGGGAAAAAACCCAGCAAAAATGAAATCCTTTTTTGTTGTGGCAGAAGAATTCTTGTAGCTATAATTTAATGAAACACCAAGTGTACTACCAGAACAGAAGCAGAATGCAGATGTGCAAGTAGCTGTGTATTGATAAGAGAGTACTGTAGTTGGCTATGACTGTAGAAGGGCATCAGTGTCCAGAAACTTTTCCAAACAAATTAGTTGCTTTAGTATAAGAAATTATCTCTTCCTACAAACCTTGTCCTTGCTCAGTTTAGTTTTCAAATACGAGTGTCCACTGTACCACACTGAAACGGAGTGAAAAAAGAGTATTTTAATTGCATGTGTTGGTGATTGTTGTTCCAGATTTGATTTTGTTTTGATTTTTTTTTTGGGGGGGGGGTAGCGGAGGGGGGAGGAGTTGCTGGGGTTTTTGGGTTTGGGTTTTTTTTGATTGTGGGCTTTTTTTGTGAGATAAAGCTATCTTGAAAATTTGCTTGGAGGAAAAAACTGCAGCAAAACAAGAATTTTGTTGGTAGCATGTCTTCTTAAAATGTATTCAAGCAATTTCTTCTAATATATAATGTTGACTAAGCCAATTATTGTTATTTTGATTTATGAATTCACTGTAATTTTGGAGAAATCTTAAAATCAATGCAGATCAGTATAACTCTTCTTTCCCTCAAATGTATGCTAATAAATATCTCTAAAGAACTTGGATTTGAAACGATCTTGCTGTCATAATAACAGCAGCAATCAAAATACATTTTTTCAGCCTTTCAGTTTAGATCAGGACATTCTTGGCTCCTGAATGTTTATTCTGTAAGATATCTCAATTTGTCCTAAAATGTGAGGACACAGATTCTGTCAAGGGAAGTAGCATTTCCTATCTTTGGAGATATTTTTGACTAAATAGCAGTAGAAAAACTCTCCCCCTTTCTGTTCTGGATTAACTTTGTGGATTATCTAACAAAAAGACACTTTTCCTGCAGCATGTTCATGGAAAACGGTTTGTTATGCAAGCCTGAGTACTATTTAAGCACTGGCCTTCTATAACCACAAGCATATTTGTCAGTGGGGGGACAATGAGGATGACATTTAACTCCTCCAATGTCACAAACATAGTAGTCTTATAGCACTGGGAAAGGGAATCATACTGCTGTGGTAGTTTGTTGACAGGAATTTAAAATACCAGCTACCTCCTCAGCTACTGATACTTACAAAGTAAAAAACAAAGGAAAACCACAGTCACTGTGGAATAATAAAAAAACGGGGAAGAGTAGATTCACTGTTCAGGCTTGATAAACCTCAGTGAAAGTTGTATCTTACAAATATGTACTGGTGATTAGGAAGTCTTCCTTTGTTTATCTCTTCTTTTACTCCTTCTTTGCGGTAACAGGAGATTTTCAGGCTCCTTGCCTATATACTGAAAAAAAAATATTTCTAACAAGAACTGTCATTATTGATGAAATTAGTTTTCTTCTGCTTAGTGTTTTGGGAATTGCGTTCCAGTTATATGTATTTGTTGAAATAAATTATTCCTTTGGTGTATTCTGAAGTCAAGGACAATCCAATTAGTGTTGATTGGGATTTGGCATCTGAATCCCAGCTTATTGAGCCAAGAACGTGCTTGTTGTTTCTTATCTGTTAGTGACTGGATGCATCATGATTTCATGTCTCTAATGCTTACAATTCTCTGTTTTCAATCTTCTTCAAAGTGTATATATGGAAAAAATGGAATAATTTGGCACAGTTTTAATTCTTTGTTTGCTTTGTAGTAGTCTTATAGGTAACAACAAAGTAACTAATCACAAAATTTCCACTAAACTGGACATAGATAACAGGCTGTTAGTATCACAGCCAAGACCAGTAGTTCAGTTGGTGACTGTACAGTGTGAGGTTTTGTGTAGCTGTAGTAGAGGAATGCTAATATACAGAAAGTGCAAAATCGTAGTAATGGGCACAAATTCAGGACAACTGCATGCAAACCCACATTGGACCCTGGGAGACCTCAGCAGATAAAAAGAGATGAAGGAGTGTTACTAGGGTTAGAAAATCAATCACTCAGAAATTGGAAAAAAAGGTAGGAATAACATCTTTTTAATTTGATTCATATGTTGTTTCTTAGGATTTAAAAATGAAAAACCCAGAAAAATCGCTATCTGACACGTGGATGGGTGTTCAGCAAGATCGGGAACATCTTTTTAAATGGTAGACGTTGGGTCTGGTGGAATAGTAACTTGAAGGAAGATGAGATGTTCTGGCAGGGGATTTCTCAGATGTTCGTGGATGCAAAGGAATGACAAGTCTTCTTTCTTGAATCTTGACTTCAGTTGTGGGAAGTTGTGCTTTGGAAAATGGATTTTGTTTAGCTGCTTTTGCCAGATGCCATCAATATTAATGCCAGGAGTATTGAGTGTTGTTGGTTGACAGCATCCCCTTCAGGCTCTGTAGTGAGCTGTGTATTGATTTGATGTGGTTTGGGAACCCTTGCTCTCTAAGACAGTGGCCACTCCTCCTGTTTATTTTGTTTGACACATTCTGGTATTTTAAAATTTATTCTGTCTTCTAGTTTTGTTTTCCAGGTTTACCCCAGAAAAATGTCTGACCTCAACATCTCTCCTTCTCCCTCCTTCCCTGCCGTGTCTCTTTCTTAATCTTTCTTTAGCTATCTTTATCTAATCTGTGTTTTTCTGAGATGGAGTCCTCTTGTCCAGTCAGTCTGATTTCTTGTGTTTTCTGTCTTTAAATAAATGTCAGTTCATCACATAAACACAAAGACCAGGTTTTGTCCCTGCTATATTTTGGGCCTAAATGAGCATTTGCTAGAATGTTAGTTTAGGCAAAAAAGTCCTTTTTCCCAGTCCTATTTCTTAGAAACAGAAAAAGTATTTGGTGTGAAGTTTTCTGAAATAATTGAGCTAGAGACAGATATTAAGCATTGAGACTTAAGGTGGTACATTTAATTTGGCTAAGGAAGAAATAAGTGAAAACAGTTCTAGAATAGGAGGTTAGAGCACCCTTAGCAATGCCTATGGCTGTTAACTATTTGAATATCTAAAAAGGATTGCATTTGTGTTTCTTCTTAGTTTCTTATAACTGCACCAGCTGTAGCACAATAAACCTTTTTTAAAATGCTACGTGCCCTGGAGGGGCTTCTTTACAGGGGCAGGTAGAGATAGAATGAGGAGGAATGGCTTTAAACTGGAAGAGGGTAGATTTAGATAAGGTATCAGGAAGAAATTCTTTACTGTGAGGGTGGTGAGACACTGGCACAGGTTGTCCAGGGAAGTTGTGGATGCCCCCTCCCTGGCAGTGTTCAAGGCCAGGCTGAACAGGGCTTTGAGCAACCTGGGCTGGTGGGAGGTGTCCCTGTCCATGGCAGGGGGGGTGGAACCAGGTGATCTTTAAGGTCCCTTCCAACCCAAACCGTTCTGTGATTGCTGCATTGTCAGTCTCTCACATTTTAAATTTGTATATTTAACACATTTATTTATGTTTTGGACAAAGAATTAGAGACACTCGTCTGTTTTGGTGACTGTTGTTTTATGAACTATAAATGTAATTCCTAAGTGGCAGTAAACATAAGCTGCCTGTATGATTAATAAAATACTCAAGTAGTTTTCATGGGGACAAAGTTGCGATCTTGTAATAAATACGACTGTAATGGACTTTTAATTTTTAAAATATCCATGCTGTTGAATGAGAATACTGTACTTTTTAAATAGCAGTAAATTAGGAAATCTGTGTTTTTAATATGATTCCATAGACTTTTCATAAAAATGTAAATTACAATTGCATAAAAAAAATGAGGAAAGCCACACTCTTTGTTTCTGCAGAGCTGTTTCTTCACAATTAGTCTCTTTTCCCAGAAAAATATATATTAGTTTCACAAAGCTTGTGGAATGACTAAGCTGTTGCTGTTTCATATATATGAAACAGTATTAGTATATGCTGTTTTAAAACTAAGATTAACACAAATCTTTCTAGTAGATGTTACAGGAGGATTTCAATTTTCTTCTTTATTGGTAGCTTGTAAAGAGAGAAGTAGGTTTCATATTTTTTAAAACCTTAGAATTTCTAAAAGAAAATTTCAAAACAAAGTTGATTATACTTTTCCTTCCTAAACCACAGATTTAAACCCAGATTTTTTTTCTTATTATATTTCTAGTCTCTTTCAGGCTGTGAGTTTTTAAAAGCTGTGGTCTGTGAGAATTTTTTCTTTGCTGTTTTTTGTTTAGTGATGAGCACAGCTCTCAATACTGATCCTGTAAGAGCTGGTGGCGGATGCTGATGTGGTTGTTTGAAAATTGTTCCCGAGTTCATTATGCTTAGTAGAAGGATCTGGATTTGCCCTTGATATCCTCCTCTTTTTCAGCTTTGAAAACTCGTCGTATGCTCTGGAGTTGGCTTTTGTGCAGCTGAAAGGTCACAGCTCATTTGGTGAAGAGGCGAGTCCTTCTGGCAGTCCCTGGTGCTGTGAGTGGCGTGGCTGCTGCTGAGCTTCTGGGGAGAACTTGCTTTTTGTGAAGCAGCTCAGCCTGGGCCCCTGCCTGACTGCAACTGAGACATCAATTGGAATTCCCTGCTAAGGGAGGGAAGAGCTGCTGCCTGAGTGTTGCCTTTGACTTTGGGATTCACTCCACATTTCTTTGAAATATAATGAATGAATTATTCTTCTTTTATGCTTTTGAGGAGCTACTTGCTTTTGCAAAATAGAAAACTAATTAGTATGTGTTTCTCATGATCAGCAAGTTTCAGCAGTGGTAGAAAGCCCAAGGTCTGGAATGAATGCTTTTAATAGTATTTCCAAAACAGATAAGATAACAAGGTGTATGCACTGAATAAAATTGTTTTCCATGGTAATAAATAGTCGGAGTTTAGAGTCTGCATTCAGAAATTCACACAAGTTCTAAGTGTTCAAAGTGAAGCAGAGAAATAAGTTTCCTCTCTGCAGTTTTTATCGTTGCTAAAACTTAGGTGCTTATTTTAAGTAACAATTTCTGGTCCACTTTGTCAAAGTGAGTTAAGATAATGCCTGTGGAAGTCTGAGATTTGCCCTTTAGCTGGAGACAGCTGCCCCTACAGCAGTTTTGACACTTGTGCCAGTTCCTTGCTAGCTCCACAAATGAGCTGAGGTTTGACTCGAGCTGCCAATAAACTTGCTTTAAGCTGAGAAACCTGGCTTTATATGAACATGATCCAGGCATGGGGCACATGTTCCCCTTTTCCAGCTCTGAAGGGCTGCTTCTTTTTGCTGCCTCTCTGCTGGAAACAACCGGAACATCCCAAACCATCTCAGTAGGTCGTAGTGGGACTGGAGTGTCAAAGCTGTGGTGGCATTATAATGCAGCAGGGCAGCCAAAGCAAGTGTCATGTTTTTTCAGTTACAGGCAAGAAAAGAAAACAAAACAAAACATAGAGAGCCACATGTTTGTGATTTGGAATCCAAAAATCTTCTTTCAAAAGAATCTCTTTCCTGTTTGATTAATCTGCATAAATACTGATACCAGGTTTGCTTCTGAGTAAACAGTGCTGATTCAAGTAGTGATGCTTTTGTAAGGTTGTTGTTTCAGTGCTGCGTCTTCCAAATATTTTGTTTATAATGTTTATTATGAAGAGAGATGAGACCATACATATTTAACAAAATATCCTTGTGGAGGCTGTTTTTATTATTTTGTTCTCTTTTGCCACATGGCATCTTTTTGGAAGAGGCATGACTGTCACTAAAGCATTTTATTTTTGTGAGAGTGGTCTTGAGAAGTATCCAGAAAACACACTTTCTACCTTTCTGACCGTGTGAATTGGTTTTACGTTTTTAAATAATTTGTTTATTTGTGTTTGCTTATGGGTTTCTTTGTCTTGGTTTTTTTCTTTTTTCTTTTAAGGAAATATGGTCCAGTTTTGTAGTAAATGTCCCATTTTCAGAAAATTGTAGTTCAAGAACTTGTGGCTTCACTGGTCTAGTCTCTGGACATAGTCATTGGTAGTTACAGCTGCTGCTCTTGTTAGTAGCCTAGTGAAAGACAGAAGGTAGTGATTTACATCCATACTTAATTCTAACAAAAATGAATGTTGTTCCTCATTACAATGAGACAGGACTTGAGAGGCCTAACTCAGAAGACTGTTGTTTTCATAATGTTGTTTTCTTGATAATATGCTTACCATTATTTGGAGTTAGAAAACCCAGAGGTCAGATTTATATAGATGGAATAATATTAATGGACTTAAGTAGGACTGGATGCATAGTGTTGTCTGTCTTATGGAAGTGACCTTGGAGATGTTCCCCTTCCCAGAGTTGTGATGGCTGTAATGCATTGTAGAACACAGAAAACCTGCGCAACTCGCATCTCCCTTCTTTAGAGCTGTGTGTGTTCTATTTATTCTCAGCCAGCGTGCTCAAAGTTATAATCAAGTTTGTGGGTTGCGTTATCTCCCATTGCTAACCTCTTTCCTTCTTTCCCTTCCCGTCCCCCAAAAAATCAGTAATTTTTCTTGTTTCAGGTTTGTTGTAAAACTTAGGTCATGGCTACTAATAAAATACTTTTAAATCCTGAAGCAGAAGACTCTTGAACTGCAGCATATAGTTCTGAATTAAAAATCAGTTCCTGTTTTATAAAGACCAATTTTACCTATTCTTCTTTGGATTGACCCCCCCACACCCCAGAGTAAATAGTTCAACAGAATATAGAAAATTGGTCGGATATTCTGCTCAGTTTCTGTTATGAACCCTCATGTTTGATATTCAACGTTATCATCCAGACTTTTCACTGTTTTCTGTCAAACTGCACACGTTTTGTAGCAGGAATTATTATTCTGCAAAACTCTTCACTGTCCTCCTAAACTCCAAAAGTGGGAGCATATGGCTTCTGTGAAAAATGTGATATATAGGTGTCTTCAGTTTTTGAAAAATTGCCATATGAAGTCCAGAATAAGCAGCAGTTATTGAGCCATAGGAATCTCTACTTACTGCCTAAGTCTGGTATGTATTCTCTACCTAATACTAACTGTGCTTTCTTAAAGGTTTGAAAATAGATTTGCAGAGACCAAAACATAAATTTTCTATTTTATTAGGTCTGATTTATGATTTTATGAAGACTGAATCTTTTTTATTCTTATGTATTTGACAGTTACCAAGAAGAAATTTGGACTAATCTTAATGTAGCTGTACAAAGCAATATATGCTTTTTACCATTTTTACAGCAGATGGACAGATATTTTTGTGAATGTTGTCTTGCCAATCTTAATTTTCAGCAATTTTTTTTGTATCTGAGGCTTTTAAAGAGTATAAACTGTTGCTGACTGAATGGTAAGAGTCTCAAGATTTATGAGCAGATTAAAGGATAGAAGCAAATGGTGACTATTTATAGGCAAAGTTGGTAGCATGGATTCCTGAAGTTAATTTTGCAGACCTTTTTTGTTCAAATTGTAAATATCTGGTAAGAAAAGAGGTGACATACATAGGAGATGAGACTGTCAGATGATTTGAAAAATAATTAAATCATTCGGGATAGCTGAATCTAAAGCTTATGGTGAGGGGTTCCAGAAAGAGCTTGCAACCTAAAATTTTGGATGAAAAGCAGTTTTGATAAATACAAGCTAAAGTACAACAGTCTTGAGAGAGGATGGTTCTAATGTACATTCACAAGAATCCTCTCCAGTTTAGCTATTGTCGCATAGTCAAAAAGTCCTTGGAATTTGTTGGGACAGTTGTCTGTAACCATCAGCTCAGTGTCTGGTGATAATGGCAACAGCCGACCCAGAAATAACCAGTATGGAATTGTGGGGAAAAAACCACCAGAAAACGTTGTGGTGCTGGGACTTGCAGCCTAGGGGAGAAGAACGGATGAGGTGAACCCAGAGGTTCTGTGTGGCTCTGGTTTCTGTAGTCCTGGAAGGAGAGAAGGAAGACTGGCCAGGACCTCTGGGCATCACCTGGTGCGTACTTTCCTCCAGGGCACAGTTGGCTGTGGCCTTTGGTGGTGGGGTGGGTTTTGTTTTAACTCATGCTTAAAACCCCTCAATAACAGCACTTTCCCAGCCTGCTGTGTCAGTCTACTTCGGTGCTACTCTGACTTTTAGAAGGGTTTTTGTAGTGTTTGACTCATGTTTTTTGATACAGTTTTAAGCCTGTTATTGCTATTGTCCTTGAAGTGTGGTGACCAAACTGGATGTGGTAACTTAGATGAAATCTTACCAATGCTAAGAGCGAGACTGTTGTTTGTTGATTTTGCAAGCAGTTACATGTGGAGACATCATTCTGATTTTTTTTTAAATTTTATTTATTTTTTTCTGCCATCTTCACAACACTGAGGATCACTCTGTGGTGGTCTTTAACCTCTACATCCCTTTTAACTAATCAGTTAACTGTTTGGCCATCCCATGTATGTGTAATCAGCAGTTCTGACCCAACTGCAGCTTTGCAGTGCTCCTTGATCTTACTCTTAACATTTTTCTCATAACGTTTCCAGTCTTTAAAATTCTTACATTGTTCTCTAACATTCTTATTATCTGCGTTTTCTGAAAGTGATTAATAATTTATTTGTATATACATAAAATATATGTTTATATATTTATAAAAATAACAACTTCAGTTATGTTTTGTTTCGGCCTGCAGTGACTTTAATAAAAAGCAAGACGAAACCCACCCCAAAACAAAAACTGAGCATTGAACCCCGTAATGACTCACATATCATAGATGAGATAGAATTAATGGTGCTGTAACTATGATTGAATGTGTGTGTAGTGAATAAATTTGCAGAAGATTTATTCAGTTGATGTTCCTAGGCATGTTAAATTTGGGATGCTTTTTGATTTATTTAAATAGAGCTGTATTTTAAGAGTCAAGGTACTTAGCGAAACAAGTTTGTAAATTATTCCAAAACAGCAGAACTAGTGACATCTTTTTGCACAAGTTTTTCGTTTGTCTTGAACGTTCCTAGTGGTGGTGCTACTGGACAAGCACCAGGGTGTCTTGAACAGTAACTTCTTTTCAAATCAGGGTCACTGGGCAGTATTTGAGTGAAAGGCAGTGGATCACATAAACCGGTTTCCTACAGAAGCACAGTCTGAAAGTAGTGTTCTTACTTGCAAGAGCACGATTTACTGTCACTTCAAAGAAAATCTGCTTTCCTTTGTAGCAGACACGTTATCATACACTCCAGTTAATGCTCTGGGCCTGCCACAGCCTCAGAATGGGGAAGAAGTTATGTTTATTAATTTATTATGGGCTCATAGTCAAGTGGCATTTAATTGTTCACTAGGACATGGATGCAGCTCTGTTTTCTTCAATTATGCTCTAATTTAAAACAACCAGTTCCTTCAGTTTCTTACAGTTGTAAAGTACGGATTGAGGATTTCTTAAAAAATTATTTGTACTGCTAATGGTACGTGCACTGGAAATGCATTTTGATGTGTAAAATCTTGGCAGTGTAGCTTATTTATGGGGCGGGAGATGGCAGTAAGGAAATAGGTGATTTAGCACACGGGCAGAAAATCGTGCTTTGTTCTTGCATTACAGTTTTAAAAGAATTATCTAAAAATCTGAAACAACGTACTCGTTGTTTCAAACCACAAATTGGTGTTTATTTTAGGCCTTTCTGTTTGTTGATGTTTTTTCATTTTAGTCGCCTAAGTATTTAACAGCATTTGCAGTATTGTTTGACTGTGCTCAGAGATCAGGTGGAATAATGTCATGGTAGGTGGACAGAATACAATTCACCTTATACAAAGTTCAGCTTTGGTGAAGACAACTAGTGTTAGAAGAAATACAAACACAGTTACACTGATGGTTCAAAGTTCATGTGTGTAGATTTAAACTAAATTGGGATACAATGTATTATTTTTCAGCATCTCTTACAACAGACGACATTCTTTGTGTTGATCCCCACTTAAATTAAGTCACTCTGGCAGCCGCATTCTTAGGGGAGGAGAGAGCGAAATAAACTGTTAAGCTTTGAAAGCTACAACACAAACAAATAATGTTTAACTTGTGGACATTTGTGGATATTTCAAACAATGAGGTTAATTTTGATTGCCTTTTTGAGGTAGACCCGTTCTTTTTGTTCTTGGTTCGGAAGCTCAACATATTGTTTGGAACTGCTCCGCAGCTGTGAAAAACAAAGTTTGTCATGCGGGAGTTGAGTAAGATGACATCATGAGATGGTTTTGACTACTGTGGCAATGTGCTTGCGTTAGCCCGCATGTACGCGTGATCACTGACATGCATTTGTTTCCATTTGGTTTAAATCAAGTAAGCGTTGATGGAATTGCGTTTGGTGGCTGTTTGATCCCATTGATCTGGGCTATTGTTACTTTGACCTGAAAGTCATTCTGCTCAATCTCTGTACCAGTTTGTTCTCCTAAAAGGTGCTCCAGTGAGCCCTCTTATCTGTAGACAGCAGAGCATTCCTGTGAGGCTGTGCTGAGCTGGGGGTAACCCAGGGATGTCTGAATGGTGACACACCAGTTCTTTGAAATTCCGGTGTCACAGGAGGCCAATAACTGTGGAGCCTTGCTCCCAGGTTATGGAGTACTGGAGAATGCAGAGCAAAATGTGTCCAAGCTCTCGGGGCCAAACTCTCTTAAGAGCATCTTATATTGCTTTATGATACTGGCTTGCATGTACTTGGGTGGCGTTTAGCTGGTAGAAGTGATGACCAGCCTCACTGTTTGCTTTGACGGCATTCTAGCAGGTGGGTAAGGAGCTAATTTTTGTTAAATACATATGGGCCATAAGATATGCTCACACTTACTGGAAACTCTTTGTTTTTGATGTGTTTTTATTCTATAATCAGTACAGACAAAATATTTGGCCTACCAGGATATGTGAATCATTCTTCTTTGTAAAGTTTCATTTATCATCTGTGTTCTGAAAATGTTTTGTGTGAGGGAAACATTGAATGCACCCAGAAATTTTATTGTTAATACGCGTTTTTACAGCTGTTGTGTAAAAATTGTGCTTTGGTAAGATCAAAATATTATTTAATTGTCTTGGCACCTTGGAACCACAGGAAGTGTACAGGATGGGAAACTCCCAAATGACTTGTCACTCCTCGTCACCTGTAGGTGAGCAATGGCACGCAGACTTAAAAAAAACCCACATAAAAACAAACCTTAGCAGTTGGTTATTTCTGGGAAAAAGAAGTTGCTCTTTCATCTTTTATGCATTGCTGACACTTACGATTTGAGTGGAAAAAATGCTTTGAAATTTCCTTTATCAGTGCAAAAATATGTGTGCAGTACAAAATTGATGCTAAGGATTGAGTGAACAGATTGACTTGTGTTGTTTTTCTTTTTTTTACTTTAGTCTGGTTTTAAAAGATACTAAGGGCATATGCATGTAAATGCAGGTGAGCAGGGCACTGTCTACAGTTCTGTATGGACTTTCAATGTGCACCTCACTATCTGAATCAATGCAGCAGCTGCTATGAAGTTGAGGGGAAAATAAAGTTCTAGTAAGCAGTTTAGATGACTTCCCATCACAAGATGCTGTAAGTTTTGAACAAATCTTAAATTTAGTACGCCATCAAGGTCGACATGTGATGTGCACAAATGGTGACTGCTGGGTTGTCAACGTGTACAGCTCCACGTTCCAGTTCCTCTCAATAAAGGAGTGTGGCTGTGTAAATGCTTAGAAGCAGGAAGTATTATAGAAAAATGGTATTTTAAATAACAATAAGCAATGAAAAAAGGGCACTGGAAGAGGTGCCGAAAGATTATAAACACTGTCTCTTAGAGAGCAAGTTTGCAGTGTACAGAGGAAGAATCCTGTGAAGGGTGAACTAAAGGACTTGGAAGTTGTGGCAGCTTGTTATTACAGAGGATTGAAATGTAGATCAGGAGGAAGTGAATTTCACAGCAAAGTCTTGCACATTGATATGTGCTAGATTCCACTTGCAGGTTGGAGTTTAGATGTGGGTAGCTTGAGCAAGCTGCGAAACAGGGGTTTGCAGTGATGTGTGATATGGAACTCCAAGTGAACACTTGATCTAAGGCTAATGTGAGAGAGTTGGAAGGATGAGTTGCATGATATCTCTGCAGCACTGTCACAGTGTGGGCTATCAGAAAGGCCCTTAGAAGGATGATTCCATCTTTACAGATTTCAAACTTGAGGAGGATTGTTTTGTTTTGGGACAGATGAAGAAAAGATGTCTGCAGATGGTGTTTCGAAACAAGGGAGTGAAGACAAGGGATTTATCTGTCTCTACTACCTGATCTATGTTGCAGTTCATAGGCACTGTGCTGAAAATCTGACATGAGCTGGCTTGATCATGTATTGCAAGAATATCTTGAACTTACAGAAATTTTAATTTTTAATGTAGTTGGCAAATTTCAGAAGTAATTTTAAATTTTTGAGGTCAGGATCATTCCTTAGCTCTGGAGACAGTGTGTCCAGTGTGAAGCAGCGTTAAGCTACACTGATGTTGCAATTCAGCAGGTAATGTGGATCTGTCAAATATGTTTGGGTCAAGTGTGTATTTCCTTTGATTCCAAGCCAGTTCTTTTTACTAAAGATCAATGTGTTTCTTGATGTTATGGAAATATTTATCTTATTGATCAACTGCCTAACCTGGAAGTGTTTTTAGTGATAATTCTGTTGCTTGAATATGCATCATTCAAGTTTTATAAGTTACACTTTGCTGCTTCTGTGGAGTACTTTTCCAGTATTGAAAACAAACCACACTACATCTAAACTTAAAGTAGACTTAAAGCTTTGTTAACCTCCACATTTAAAATCTAAGAAAGTACATTACCTTCTGTATAAAGAATTATTTATGAAGGATTCTTCTATTTATTGTAAGGCAAAATGCATATTATTAAGCGTGCTTATTTTAGCTTCTGGTTTCTTGGCTTAAAGAATGGACCCTTTTTTGCCACTATCTTTCACACAGATGTGCATTTTATTTCATTTTTATGCTTAATTTTACTGTAATCCTTCGTGTGCACATTTGATGACAAAGTACCAGAACATCCTTTAAAAAGCATTTGGATACTTTACTGTGTACCAAATAATAATTTTGAATTCCGGGGGAAAAAAATGAGTATAATGAAACAGCTGAGATCCAAACATGTTAGAATTGAGCTTGAGAATGAACATTCTGCATTTTCAGCTGCTCTGTGCAAGATAGTCTTTTGGAACATGGAATATGTAATTGCTATGTGTGAGAAGATGCAAAGGACTTTTTACTTGCTGTGAACATCGTCATCATGCTCCATCTTCTCTTTTACTCCAGTGTTGATGATTACTTACTTACACATTGTATTATTTGATAAGAAGACAGAGCTTCTAAAGAAACATCACAAAATATTCCAGATTATCTCAAGGATAAAATTAATTATTTTCTTCATGCCAATTTTCCTTATTTCTGTGGGAAAAGATGTAGGACTTTTTTTAAAACTAGAAGACAAGCCTTTGCCTTTTCAGTCGTTAACCAGACATGAAGCCCAAATCCTCAAGTTCGGGGCAAAAGTGCTGCTCTGTCACAACAGAGGTTGTTCTGCTGTGGAGAGGTCTGCAGAGCTGGTCAATGCAGCCCAAGGTGTATCCTGCTTTGCCGATGGGGTGGTGCAGTGAAACAATTGGAAGAACCTGTCCTGGAGCATTTGTCTGCATAGGGTCTCTCCAGTGTGGGAATTGCCATGTGGGGGATACAGTCTGGATAGATATGAGCAACTTATCCTAAATTAAAAATTCCTGTTTTGAAAAAGTAGAAGAATATATTTGTCTAATAGTACCCATCACATTTTATTTTATTCTTTAAGAAATATCTTTCCCTCCTGTTGGTTAGTTCTGAAATTATATCCATATTATGTGCCTTCATCTTAATACTTTACTGGAGTAGTGCCAACAAATTTAGTTTTTGCTAAATATTTACAGTTTAAAAGGTCAGTGGCAAATCAAAACCAAAATGCTTTCCACCAAAACCAGTGATTCTTTTTAGCTGCTGCTTTCCTTGGGCCTTGTTCCTCCACCAACAGACCTCAAACTTTTCATGGGTGTACCTGACATGACTTCTTTTGCTTGAACTTGTGAAGTCTAACTTCAGTTTTCAAATGGCAAACGAATGATTTTGCATGTGGGTAGTTACTGCTCTTCATATAGTCTGGACTTTAGAACTGTGAACTTGAGTTTCAATATCCTGTTGTTGTTGGACATTCTCCAGCCTAAGGGCAGCCTAAGGATGCAGTAGTTACTTTCCAAGTACATTAAGCAGAGGTAAAGTAACAGGTTAGTTACTTGTTTGCTACTAGGTTACAGTTGTATAGGTGTCTTCCCTACAGTTAGACAATATACATGAGATGATGTAAACAGATGTCTTTTCTAATTTTGGGGTCATTCTGGTTATTTAATGCAATGGTTGTGTTGAGCTTTGTTATCTGTTACCCGAAAACGTTCTCTCTCAGTGGGACAGCAGCAAGTGTAGAAGACGGCTGGTCTTCTGGATTGCAGCTCTGTGTCTGCCCCGAGAGAGCACACTAAAGGCACTGATGCGTTTGAATGCCACTGCAGCAGTTGCATTCGTTGTCTTTTTGCTTCTAGGTGATTTTTAGCCTAGTGCAGATGCATATGATTGCAGTGTAGACACCTCTGTACCCTGTACAATCCAAGTTTGTCACACACTAAGAACAAACAGCTTTGTATCTTTCTTGCCTGTTCCCTTCCAACCAAGGCAATGTGCTTCTCATGTTTTTCAGCAGATGTAGGAGACTCGTACCAGTGTAATTAGAAATGTTTTCCTGAGCTGTTTTATCAGATGGTTTATCACTTGTCTAAGTAATTTGCCAAGTAAATTGACAGAATGGAGTTGGAGTCTGGTAGGGATTAGTAAGACAAGGAGATTTCTCATCAGAGATAACGTTTCGCCCCATCCCTGCCCTGGTGAGGCAAGATGCATATGAAGATAAGCCAGGATAGAGACACTTAGTGCAACACTTTTTTTTCCCCTTTAGAATTGAGAGTAGGTATCTTACTAAGTTCATAACATCCTTTTCAGTTTTATGTAGCAATTCTTGAATCTGCATCAGAAAAATTGGATTTTTGCCATTTTATTTACCTGTAATAAGATATCTTGTTTTCAAATCAATGGCCAAACATTCTAATTTTTCATTAATGTAAAGCCTTGGATTTTTTTTTTTTAATTTTGAAAGTAGATTTTTTACTTTGAAAGCTCTGAAGTTCGGGTAGTCTCTGGTAAATTCTTTTCTCCCCTGTTTTTCCACTGACAATAAACTTAACAAAAAAAAGACCATGAGACTAAATAGATGACTACAGGTACAGATACAAGATAGGGGTAGCAGGATGAGAGTACAGGTACAGATACAAGATAAGGGTAACAGGATGAGAGTACAGGTACAGATACAGGATAAGGGTAACAGGATGATGTGTGTAAGCCTTGTAGCTCCTTTGTGTAGTTTCTATTAAAACTTGTAGTTCCTCAGAAGGCCTGGTGTGTGTGACATCCATGCAACACTTGAAAGTCTGGGTGATGCCAAACAATACTGGAAATTCCTATGAAAATTTTAAACTGCATTCACTATATAACTGGATACAGAATGTGATAGTGTTTCATTACTGCTGAGCTTTCACTGTATTATCTACTGAGATTTCTGAAAAACAACCCCTGTTGAAAGACTTAAAGATGTTACCAGCTGATAATGATTTCTGTATGACCATTTTGCTAGAACAGGAGAATGGCGACAAGTTACATAAGTTAGGCTGTAGAAAGTCTGCATCTTCTCTGTCTGTATCTCTCTTGATCATTGTCAAAATATTTCTGTTCTTGTCAGAAGGCATGAAGTAACTTGCCTCAGCTGCCACTTGAACAAAAATCAATGCCAAACGCCAATCCTGGTAAGTTACACAAAAACAAGGGAGACCTGGATGGCAAACAAACACTACCACACAAACCAACCAAAGATCCACAACCAACCACCACCAGAAACCTAACGTTAAAAATAACTTATTTTGTTTTACTCATATGTTTTCTATAGAAATTTGGGCCCTTCAGGTCAGTAAGTGTGTTGTGTCTTTTATTTAAGCAATGGATAGCAATGAGTTTTATAGTGTATGGGCTCAGCCACTTGAGGGAGGTAATACATAGAGCACATGAGGATGAAGAGGTAAGATCTGCTTCTGCCACACCAGGTATTTTTACCCCTCTGTCAGGAAGACCTTTTTGCTAAATCGTATTAAACTTTGTATGGTTGCAATATTGTTCAGTGATAGGGCAGTGAAGTGCAGAACGTTGACTCTTGTTCAACCTCTGTTCTGCAAACTTGTGGTGCTCTAACTGAAGGATAACAGAAGTATGTGCCTTGCTTGGTTCTGTATCCTGTAGCTGTCAAGTAAAATACTTCTGCATTTCCATTTTCCAGGACGGGGGAAGAAAGACAGCAGTAGAGACAATACCTTAATTTTTGTGTTTTGGGAGTAAGGTTAGGGTGGGAGGGGTCTGCCTTTTAAGGATTGTTTTGGATATGTCCCTGTTTTATTTCATTGTGCCTCTGCATTTATATCTGTTCCACTTCTGTTAATTTTAAGTTATGTTATGATTGTATTGTACGTAAGCAGGACATAACCTGGAATCTGACTGGAGCATATGGAAAACTACTTCAGTTTAAAGACAAATTAATTCTTTACAAGTTGCACGTTAGAATATTTGTGTTGCTATACGAAGTGTGGATTTGTTGTAGTAATTGCATTTAGTAAGTCTGTAGATGGCTACCTCACTGAGCATCCATAGTACCTTTGTGATTTAAAGAAAAGCCTTCAAAATTCATAATTGGTGTTTTTTCCCTTCCCTTATATTCTTTCACAGCACGTGAGAAAGTAACAAATAAATGAGGAAATTAATCTAGCAAGGGTTTTTTTCTTAATTAGTGCAGCTTTTATTCAGTGCCATACATATTAGGGATACACAACTGAAAACCAGGACTGAAATTGTAACTTGGACTCTTCTGTTGCAGCGTAATAATAGTTACTCTTGTGATCATGACTGCAAGAAAGTAGATGATGAGTAATGAGATAGATTGGGGAAGAGTTCTTGTGTAAAGTCGAGACCGGGGTAACTGAGAAGCAAGGAGAAAAGAAAAATAGAGGGATGTAGGTAGAGAGTATGTCTGGCTAAGCAAGGTGGGTACCAGCTCTGCTGTTACCTTCATAACCGTTGATATAAAGTAGATGTACCTTCAGGAAGCTGGTGTGGGCTGTAAGAACATATTTATACATCTGGCTGGTCGCTTTTTCTGTTTAGTTGGTATTGATGCTTCGGAGACTTTTTTTTTTCATTCTCACAGAGGTTCGGTTTTTCCTCTTGCATCTCCATGGAGACTTTTTGGAGTTGAAGTTAGCAGAGTTCACACAACATTGTCTTGTCATACATAAGTTATCAGTTCTTTAAACCAATCTCAAGCATTTGTTAAGTGCGTGATGGCTAGATTCTAATACTGTATGTAGGAACAGAAATATTAGAAAGTAGAAAAGGCTCTTTGGCTTGGACAGTGGATTTCTGCCATGCTCTTTCAGTGGCAGTGTTCTGACTGATGCCAAATGCTGGTTAGATCAGTAAAGAAGCTTGCAGATTATAAATTTAGAGAGCAGCTCTCATCTGTGTATGTATTTCAGTTATTTGGCATACTAAACCAGAACATCACGTAAGTAGATTTCAAAGTACTGGTACTTTTGCTAGTAATAACAGAACGATACAACTTTTTACTTTGGCAAATAGATCGTTTGTAAGATGGAGATTTTTGGTATGGCTTACAGTAGATATTTACCAGACAGAATACCTGTTAATCCTTTGTTCTAGCGGGCCAGGCTTGTGTGTTACAATGTCCTTCATACAAGGCCTAGCGGAAGCAATTTTCAGTGTATTACACAGCATATTTCCTGAATTTTCAGTTGAAGTTTGCAATAGTTTCTTTCTTACTTTTAAAATAAGATACACTAAGATATATATTTCAAATATATATATATATATGTTATGCTCTTCTTGCGTATGTATGTATTTTTTGGGTGACATCTAAAAATATCGTCATCCTGAACAAACTAATAGGCCACAGTAATTTATTTTTTTTTCTTCTCCTTTCGTGTTCTCTGTATCAGATCTTCCAGTGGAAGAGATGTAGTTTGGGTAGTTCATCTGTATTGTGAAGGTGGGTAGGTTTGGGGTTTTTTTTGAGTTTGTGGGGTTGTTTGGGTTTTTGTTTGTTGTTTTTGTGAAGTTTTTGTTTGTTTGTTTTCCCACCCCTACCTTTCTGTAGCCACTGGTTATATAGAGGAGGTTGGAAAAATGATGGAAGGATAAACCTGAAAGTACAGGGCTTTTTCCTTACATTGCAAAAATAGTTTCCTTAATGGATAAAGCAGCTCCATAAGATCTGGCAGGTCCAGTGAAGAGAACTTCATGGTTGGTTGTTGTTATTATTATGAAATGATAAAGCTGGAAGATTTTACATTACATCAGAAATAAATGTGACATAGAATACTCTGGTTTTCAGTGGATTCACTAACTTAAAAAGGAGAGATTTTGGACTGGCCATTAATATTCAATGTGTTTTGTTGTAGTACAGTGGTAGCAGAGTTTAGTACTTGATTTGTCAGGTTAAGCAATGCAGAGGGCTAGAACTGTGCACACTAGAACAGAATCATAGAACTGTTTAGGTTGGAAAAGACTTTTAAGATCATAGGGTCCAACTGTTAGCCTGGCACTGCCAAGTCCACTGCTAAACCATGTTCCTAAGCACCACCACATCTACACGTCTTTTAAATACCTCCAGAGATGGTGACTTTACCACCTCCATGAGCAGCCTGTTCCAGTGCTTGATAACCCTTTCAGTGAAGAAATTTTTCCTAATATCCAATCTAAACCTCCCCTGGCACAATTTGAGGCCATTTCCACTCATCCTATTACTTGTTACTTGGGAGAAGACACCAACACCCACCTCACTATAACCTTCTTTCAGGTAGTTATAGAGAGTGATTAGGTCTCCCCTGTGCCTCCTCTTCTACAGACTAAACAACCTCAGTTTCCTCAGCTGCTCCTTATAGGACTTGTGCCAGGACCCTTCACCAGCTTCGTTGCCCTTCTCTGGACATGCTCCAGCACCTCAATATCTTGTTTTGTAGTGAGTGGCCCAAAATTGAATGCAGTATTTGAGCTGCAACCTCACCAGTGCTGAGTACAGGGGCACGATCACTTCCCTATACCTTCCCTACTCTATTTCTGATACAAGCCAGGAGGCTGTTGGCCTTCTTGGCCACCTGGACACACTGCTGGATCATATTCAGCTGGCTGTCAGTGAGCACCCCCAGGTCCTTTTCCACCAGGCAGCTTTCCAGCCACTCTTCCCCAAGCCTGTAGCGCTGCATGGGGTTGTTGTGACCCAAGTGCAGGACCCGGCACTTGGCCTTGTTGAACCTCGTACAGTTGGACTCAGCCCATCGACCCAGCCTGCCAGGTCCCTCTCCAGAGCCTTCCTACTCTCCAGCGGATCGACACTGCTATCCAACTTGGTGTCATCTGCAGACTTACTGAGGGAGCACTCAGTAATTTTGTAGCTGATGAATTGTCACTGAAAGAAACTTTTGTGCTGCCATGCTCTCCTGGCAATTTTCAGCTTGTGTAACAGTCACTTGAAGGGCGTGTTTAAGAACAGCCCTTAGTCTTTTTGTACATAGCACTGAGGATTGATCTTATTCCTACTGGGCAAAGGGTAAGGGAAGTGGAAAGGTGGCTTACAACCAACTTCCATTTGCCCTCTGGCCCTGTGCTGCTGCTCTGGGGCACCTGGCCAAGCATACATAATGTGAAAGACTTGCTAGCAAACCACATTATTTGAAGACAGAGAGTATATGCAATTTGCAACAATTTGTACGTATTATGGAAAAAGTTGCATTTAGCAAGTAGCAAAGAAACAAAGTTATGTTATGGACTTGCTTGGCATTAGTAGTAGTTTATAATAATGTGCAGTTTGCATCTCACTAGTCTTTTTAAAGAAAAAAAAGTCAAAGTACTTTCAGACTTGTTAGTCTCATATGGCAGATTCTTCATTCATCAGGAGTCGAATTCTTACTGGTCTTTTCCTCTGCTAGAAAGTAGGAGCTCACAGGTAGTCTCCTCATGCCAAATGCATTGTACATTCTAAAGAATGTGAAAGGTATTTCTTAAAGTAAATTCTCTTGTGCTCAGAGTAAGTATTTACTTCCACTGTTTAAATATTTAAACCTGACTGAAAAACTGAGTAATATTTTAGTGTCATTTGTACTTAACTCAGATTGCATCATTCTGATTGTTCTCTATGTCTTATGTAGAACATTTTCCTACTAGTTTCAGTTTTTCAGCTTGTACATCTCTGTTATTCCTAGATGTCTGTTTAGTCAGTTGTTCTATCACCCAATGACCCTATCTGAGAAGGGGAATTAGGAAAAGAAAAGGAGACCCATGGGTTGAAATGAAAACAGATTTAATAAAATAATTTATAAAAGCCTAATATTAATACTTATATAAAGTACACAGTTATACTTGGCCCATGCAGTGGTCGCAAGCTGCGTACTGCCAGCAGTGAATCCTGGATGGCAGACACTGCAAGCACCACAGCTCCAGCGGAAGTGTGACACTCACAAGAAAGAGGAGAGTAGGTGCTGGGAGCCAAACAACAGGCAAGACCCCCCAGGGATGGTGGCTGTTGAGGAAGGGACCAGCAATCTTTCCAATTTTTAGTGCGTGTGACATTTATAGTATGGGATACTTCTCTTGGCCAGCTTGGGTCAGCTGCATTGGCTTTTACTTCTCCTAGCTTCTCTACCTGCCTAACGCAAAACTGCTAAAGACCTTGGTCACTGTGGCATCCTGCATACCAGGGTTGGCCATGAACTGAAGCAGTGTCCGTGTCAGCATTGTTCTCACGTTGTCAGGTGCTGTAGTCTTCTCAAAAATGCAACTTTCCTGATGAGAGACTTGATTCTACAATTCTATCCCAGCAAAACCAGGACACAAGATCTAAAATGTGCTCTTCCGGAAAAAGCCCCAAACCCACTAACCACTAACAAGCAAGCTCCCCTCTGCCCCTAGCCGTTAATGTTACTGTCTCATATAGTACACCTTTGTTAGGAGTTCAGATGAGGCTAAAGACATTCTGCTATGAATGTTCACAGGTCAGTGTTCTCTTCCCTTTCTGTGCAGGACTAAAGTGGTCACCAGCTTGAATGTTGTTTTCAGTGTATTAGGACCTAATTTGGCCTTAATTTGTGTTTATTAATTAGTGTCAATTGAAGCTAGTTTTTAAGTGTGTTCTGTCTTTGGCACGTTGAGCTACAGCATTAGCTATTCTCATGAGTAGAATAAAATGATTGGAAGTTATTACTACAAAGGGATAGAAAGCATCTACCATTCATTCAGAAATAAAACATTATTACAATTCAAGCAAAATAGGATAAACAGCTCCAAAGTATTACTTACGAAATGTCTAGGTCAAATGCCTAAGCTTTTATAATGAAATGTGCTGGTAGGTGTGGAGATATTTGTAGGTATTTCTGTGGTTCTCTTTTCAGATCTGACTTGCATTTGAAGGCTTTGTTACTCCTACTGAAAATAATAAAACTCAGTGCTGGTATGCATTGGTTTAAAATCTATAGCATATTTTATTTATATACCCAACTTTTATGGTTTTGTTTTATTGCTTGTTTTGCAAAATGCCGTGTGATGTAAAGCCAGAGAGGCCGCTGAAGACTCCACAGAGTTGCTGAAATACAGCATCCTTATTTAGCATATTTATTTAAGCTAATATGGAGCAATCACATAACCTCTGAAACCAACAGTAGTGTGAGGTATGTGGGATGTTTTATAAGATTTTATTTAATAGTTAAAATTATTCAGAATGGGGTCCATTCCTTTTTTTTTTTTTTTGGTGAACTGAGAAGAAAAAACAGTTTCACTTCTCAAGGTAATGTTTGCTTTTAAACCTATGGCAACCTTCCTCTAGGTTGTACATAGTCTATCTCAAAGCTGTATTAGATCATTCATTCTTTTGTTAACGAATCACCAGAATTATTTGTTTGACAATGAATCACAAAGCAGGTTTGAATGGAGCTTCTTGAGGAGTGTATTATTATATCAAATTTGCATCACAAATGCTGCATTCCTACATATATTTCATTTGCTTTCATTGAGTTCTGATCCTGTTCTTCTTCTCTGCTCCTCCTCCTTGCCTCCTTGCCTTATTTTATCTCATTCTCTAAAAGGACAGCTTGAATTAAAGCTTACTTCATTTGACAGCCGTTGCGTTTTCTTTTCTGTTGCTTTACTGTGATAATTTGCCAAGCCGGTTATTTTTGTAGATAAAATTCTACTCTAGCTATGAGGTGCACCATTTACTCTCTCACACTAACAGTATTTCTTACAAGTGAGATTAGATGCAAAAATGTTTCGCTTACACTGATATTATCTGGGTAGATGTTCAGAATTCCTTTCCAAGGAAAATTTTAGTGTAAAATTGACTGAGAATGTCGATATTGGTCATGTTAAAGAGAAGATGAACTGCTGGTGCCTGGAAGCAGCCTACACTGTCGGGGCGTATCATTCAAGCGTAGGAGTTAAACTATCAGTATTTTTCTTTGTATCAATTTTCATGTGAGTCACATTTTAATTACAGGTGTGTTTTGATTTTCAATGAATTCTGGTGTATCTTCAAGAGCTTTCTTCTGTTCTTCAAACTGTTGCAGTACGTCCCTGTCATAACAGTAGTATGGATGGCATCTTAGGTGGTGATAACAACATTTGACATCTCTGAGAAAACAGGGTTCTGAACATGTTGATCCAGTCGGTAAACCTCAAATGTATGTTTTCTGTTCTGGGTATGCCAACTTAGCTTAGCATCTCTGGCTATTTCTGACCCAACTTGGTTCTTGGTAGAAGAAAATCAGGTAAACTGTTGTGAAGTAACAGCTGGGAAGTTCATAATAAGTTCAGATTTTTAATTGATCCTGCTTCACTTTGTATGGTTCATAATGCTCTGGCTAGTTGGCTAGAGGATGTTCTTTGTGGAGTGGTGGGGATTTAGTGCTTGTAACACATTCAGTCTTAAGAGAACGGCAAAATCTTTATTGACTTTGATATTTGCTTGAGTTTGTTCTAGATTCTTTTGTTTCCTTTTTTTTTTCCTTTCAAGAAGAGGAAAATCACAAAAAAGCAAAACAGATATCAGAAAAGTTTCAATACGATACAGAATTTATGGATGAACAAAAAAAAGCCAAGTGTATCCGTGTTATATTAGCAAGCACGAGTTTTAGTTTACTGTAAGTTTTGAGACCGTTCATAAGTTTGTTTCTGTATAGGCATTTTTTTCCTTGAAGACCTGTGAGCTGAAGTACGTGCAGTCAGGATATGGAGTTTTCCATGTTCATACCCTTCCTTTTGTTTCTCCGTCCACTTGTCAGGATGTACAGGGTCTAGCCATTGAGATGTAGAGCTGGTTTTTTAATAGGTGTGATATTTGGGTTTGCTATTGCTAGGAAACGTCAAGGCGTTCAGCAGCCTCTGCTGCCCTCTCCTGCTGTGCTCTCTGTCCTCTGTTCTTGGAAAAGGGAATGACTTTCAGGATGGAGCCAGGACAAAATGGGAAACTGCTAGGGTGGGGGCTTCCATGCACCCTCCTGCTCTTCTAGAAAACTGAGGTATTTATGACTTAATACAGGTTCCCCTACCTCCTAAAGCATATCAGTGCTAGTTGTGGGCTGAGGAGAAGAATCTCAAACACACTGCTTGCATTAATGTGGAAGTGAATAAAAACCATGCGTGTCATGCTAGTTGCAATGGTGGCATCATTTCCTACATTTGAAGTGGTAGCCTAATCTTGTCTTCAGGAACTTCTAAGACAGTTTTTCCTGTTCTTGGGTCAGAGGAAAAATACCTTTATTTGTATTATTAGTGGTACAAGAAAAATAGATACCGAGTATGGAAGCTAACGTTTCATGTGTAATTTGGGTGATGAAGGCAATGTTTGACCAGATGCAGGCCACAGTAACAGTTTGCTTTCCTTTAAAAAAAAAGAAGGCATAATCTCTCATTTCATGAAGTGTTTGCTTATATAGTTAAAATGAGGAAAATAGTATTGAAAGATTTGAAAGTGAAAATTCTGTATAAAGATATGCAGTGGGGTATGAAAACTACTTTGATAATTCTTTCTCTAGGAATTAATTGCTCTGAGGATAGTTGGTGGGAACACTAAGGGATTAGAAACATGTCCTGGAAAAGTCATGTGGGATTTTGCACGTATCCCTTTTAATGGTATAACAATGTCTTTAAGGGCTCCTGTTTTGGATAACAAATAGAACGAGTGTTTGAAAATACATTTAATTGAGTGTTGCATAAATATGCAATGAAAACAACTAAGGCTTGGATGACATTGTACAGGACAAAGAGTACTTAAAGTGTAGACCTCTGTGGGAAAAGTAATGTTTACTTCAGAAAGTATAATTTATCAGTCTGACAAATAAAGCTTAACTGGCATAAATTTCTATTATAAATCTGCTTATGTAGAGACATTACTAGAATCTAATTGCATAGTAAAACCTTTCTGAATATATTAATCCTAACTGGTGAGTGTCCGTTCTGTCTTTTTAATGTGTTTATTCTAGCTAGCTGTATTACAAAATGTTTTATTCATCCAGTGTACTTTTGGCTTTCAAGTTCTGGTACAAAAGGCTGCAGTACTTTGCTAATTCAGTGGGCATATGTCTCGGGTGGAAATTGGTCTGACAATCCTGAAAATAGAAACACCGTGTAAGTTGTTATCTCTCCTCTGGGGAACATCGGAAGTGCGTTTATGATATTATCAGTGGCTGCTGGCAAGTGTTTGACTAAGCAGGCTTCAGCTGGATCACGAGATCATGTTCTTCCCGCAGCCGAAACAAGTTCCTTTTCCTCCATGCTGCAGGTGATGAGGAACTTCACAAAAGGATTTGGAAAGGCTGTGCATTCTGCAATAGGCACTGAGTCATTAGTTGGATGCCCACTGGTTGACTCTTATTTTCTGGGTCTAATTTGGGTCAAAACTCATCCTGGAAGAGAAGAGTTTTGATGTTTTATAAGTAAAGCTAGGTAACATTGTGTGTAAACTCAGCATGCATGACTGTACTGTTTGGCAGAGCATTTGGTAGGTTTCTGAAAAAAGCCTGTACTGAGTTAAGGTGACAAGATGCATGAGGAAGGATATCTTGCAATAATTTGGGCTGGATAATACTGTACTATTTTGGAGGTTGCCTGTTAAATATGATGGTACCTGTAGCCCCCAAGGGGTCTTCAGTGATAACCTTCTAGGTCTGGAATTTGGGAATCAATGCCATAATGGTTTGCTATTAATTTGATAAAAAAACAACCAAATAAACAAACTTAAAGTGCTATTTCTAATTAAGGATTTTCAGTGGAGTTTCAGTTTTGTGATAGACATATGAACAAAAGCAGATGAATAAACCCTAATGTCTGTGGTGCTGGATAATGGTTCTGAATACTTTCTTAACATTTTAACATTTCTTAACATTAACATCCTCTGCAACCTAGTTTAGGTGATCCTGCTCTGGCAGGGGGGTTGGACTGGATGATCTTTCGAGGTCCCTTCCAACTCCTAGGATTCTGTGATTTTTATTGAGTGTTATGATTGTGGGATATGCTGGATCAAATTCGTTATAATTATTGTTGACTTAGACATTTCGACACTGATAAATGGCATATAGATCAGATATGGCATGCTAGAGTCAAGACCAGTAGTTGAGATTGGAATATGGTGGCTTTGTACGTACATGTGAATGCTTTTTTGTCATCTGTAGATATTATAGTTTTAATAGTAACAAGTCTGCTGTGCCACTGTTCTTCACCATTTTGCAACATGTACATATGGCTCATATGCAACAGTGAAGCAAGTCCTTGGCTTTCCTAGACGTTAATCATGTATATCACTCTTGGGGTTTTTTCCAGCATGTTTGAACTAACAGCTTAAAGCTTGATTTAAAGATGATTCCTGTTTAAGCCAATGTTCTTTATATACAGGTGAAGTTTATTTCTGGAAGACTTTTAGGACAGTCTTTCCACAGTTGTGCTCCTGTTCAATGATTTTCCTGTGGAACTTTGTATGCAATTTTCATTTAGTTTCTTTTGGGAGGTAAGAATGGAGTCTTGGCTTTGGTTTCTTTTCTAGACTAGATTTTTTTCTCCTTTTTTTTTTTTTTTTAATAAAGTGTTCTCTCTGGGTGACTGCAGCTTGTCACTGATGGGTGGGCAGGTCTCCCAGATTAAATATTTAAGGTTTAGTCATGTTTAGTCATGTAAAGCAGATTTTGCCCGAATGTGCCAGAATGAAACTACTTACTTTAATACATCTGGTTCTGTTCCACTATTGAAATTCTTGTAGGGTTCAAAAAATAAGAACAGAAGGTAACAGAGAACACCAGTACAGAATAGTTGTCCCTGGTTATACTTTTTTATTCCAGAGGGGTAAAAATCCGTTTGGGTACGATTGATATAATTTTTTCTACAGATTACGGTATAAACAGAAGGAAAAGCTTCCTGCACCCTTTAGCAATGTTTCTTCTACGAGGCATTTTCATTTAAAGTGCTGCAGAATTTGTAGTTCTGTATTTGAATGTAGCCTGCATGAGTATGAACACAGCATTTGCACTTGAAAACTTGAGAATAGGGAGTGGAACATTCATGCTCTGTGTGTGGAGAACGAGAAAACACATGGCCGCATTTGCTGGAATGCATCTGGCACATCTCTTCCTTGGGGAGATGGAGTGTTCCATAGCTGAGACTTGTTTTCTTTTTAGAGTGGCAGAAAAAGTTGTTCTTTATCCAAGATATTCTGGCTTCCCAAATTCTTCTTTTGCAACTTGGGAACTGACTCCATCTTGGACTCTACGTATGTTGTATCCCTATTACCATAGAGATGGAGGAGTTAAGATACTCCACCAATCATCCTTTATCAAAACAAAATCTGACCAAGATCTTTAACTTTGGAAGGCACCGAGCTGAGGCCCTGTGGCTGTCACAAGTTGACATCACCCTGAGTCAGACCATTTCACACATGACAGATTTGATGACCTGTTCAGCTTCAGGTCATTCAGTAAAATCCAGGAAGAGAAAGTTAATGTATGCTTGAAGTGTTAAGTTTTCAAGACCTCACGCCATGGAGAATATGGCTACATGTGCCAGGGAAATTAAGAAGTGAGAATTATGACAGGTGAAGTCATCCTCCTTATCTGAGATTTCTAGATTTACCTCCACAAGACCCACATTCCTTTTCTGTGGCTACAGTTCAGGCATTCAGCCAGTGGCTGTAGTTTACAGAATGCTATCACAGAGAAAAATAGTGTACATTTATTTTATTCTAGGTAGGTTCATCTCTACGTTTCCAATGAAAGTTCTGTACCTTCATGGTAGTAGTGCCTCAGAACCTTTCCAGAAGGTTCTCTCTGTTGGAACTATTATTTTCTTATTGGGGAAGATGAACTGCAGTGTTTAAACTTGCTGAAATAAGTAAAGGATGTTCTCCAGTGTGGAAATGGAGCCGTGCTTTGTGGTCATGTTTTGCCATCTGTGTGCAGGCAGGATGTCATTGCCTGTTAAGGAAACCTGATTAACCTCCTGAATCCTGTGTGGTGGGTTAACCCTGGCCAGTGGCTAAGCCCTCACCCAGTTCTTTACTCACTCCCCTACAGTGGGGTAGGAGGAAAAAAATCAGAAGGGCAAAACTGAGAAGAACTTGTGGGCTGAGTTAAAGGCAGTTTAGTAAGTGAAAGAGGGAGGAAGAAATTTAAAAAAAACCCAACCAAACAAAAAGTGATGCAAAAATAATCATTTTCTATGTCCTACCACCAGACCAAAGCCCAGCTTGTCTCCAAGCAACACCTGCTTTGGTTGGAAAAACTCCATCAGGTTTATTACTGAGCGTGACATGGTATGGTGGTAGCATACCTCTTTGGTCCGTTTGGGCCAACTGTCCCAGCTGTGTCCCCTCCCAACCTCTTCCCACCCCTAGCCCTACTCACTGAGGGTGGCAGAGTGAGAAACAGAGAAGGCCTTCACAGAATCACAGAATCGCTCGGTTG